>NW_026252012.1:0-177822 GCF_025201335.1 Gilbertella persicaria
GCATAAAAAGGTATGGCAAATTGATGTCCTAAAACAAGATGTCTAAATCACAGCTTTATTCCAATGTCAGAGGATATGAATCTTACCTAGTTAATTGAAATTATTACATTGGTTTTGAAACAAGCTACTGAACTATTGTAGAGATAGGAGAATCTTACTATATAAAAAAAAAGAACAGAACATAAACAAAAGACAAATACGTTTATAGTATCTTTGTTCTGAAAGAGTCCGTTGATGATGTTCCTAATCTTATTTGAAGGCTTCATACACTATCATTTCCTTGTTTGAGTACTAAAGAAGTAACAGTTTCTATTTTAAAATTGTTTAGATGAATTTCCTTTAGCTACATTAGTTTTCCGTTTGTTGTTTTCGTATTCAAGCTACTCTTTGATGTCCCAATTACCTTTATTTATTCTCAATATACAGTGCTTATTCTTTATGTGATTTGCAATTAGCTATCCTTACTCATCATAAAAACGGTATGTCTATTTTCCATCATTTAGGATTTTATAGACTAATGATAGTATTAATAGCGAAACATCTTCTGCTTCATTGTAATGAAATCTATTTGCTGACCATAATACAAGGCTTCGATAGTAAACCTTTAAGAATAGCAAATCAAGTAAAAAAAAAAAAGTATTTATATTACAGAGTCCCTATTGTGGTCATAGATAAGTTTTATTGCCGTAAGAGCCCATGACATTTTACAGTGAGTTGTTTAGTCCAACGATATGGTCTTGGGTTGACTACTGTCTTGAGGTTCTGCAGCTTGTAATCTCAATTTGGACAGTACAATGATGTCCTGCATTCATCAATCAAATACAGCGAAGAGCAATTTTTCTTCAACAAATCTATCAAGCTTTTGTTTCTTGTTGGCTCATGATATTTGGCATCTGGTACAAACTAGTTTTCAAGTATGAGTGCAGTATCACGACCGATTTTTTTTTTCAAGTCCTTTATTAAATTGTCATCGCTTTGGTCGCAATAGAGCTTCAACTTTCTAAAAAGTGAAACCTGTAACTTTTCCAGTAGTTTTTTTTGTCTCGACTTGATTATGCAAGGAGATAGTATCAGCAAGTTTAAACAACTTGTTCTATCTAGCCGTCTTAAGATATGAGTTTGCTCTAGTATTAACTTTAGATACTTAACGTATAACTTATCACCACAGCGCAAGCAATAGCAGAAATATGTACTCAGAGATGGAAGAAAAATACAATCGCTTATGCCGTGGTGTAAAGGGGAGGCAAACAAAACTCTGTTACCTTTCAGACTCACACAGATCTGAAATAAACTTAGTTTGATCATGTTAAAAAAGCAAAGGATTTGACGATCTATCTTGATAAAAAAGTGTATAAGAAAAACCAATAAGAAACCGAGCATCATCTTTATTTGTGAATAATCTATCAATTGAATCTATTAATCATAAGCTTTTTGGCGCAAATGAAGACGCCAATAAAGCCTGTTTCATAAAAGGTTTGAAGCGCAATAAAGACATGGCTTCTTCAAAGTCACACTAACAGAAACACCCATTAGTTTCAATCGAAATGACTCTAGACCTACCCATTTCCGTTGACGAAATCCTTTCTCTGGCCAATCATCCATGATTTGTTGTACTTCAAATTCAAAAAAGTGAACTTTTCCTTTAGGTTCTCCATAGACGTTATAGTCAACAAAACTACCAACAAAACCCTTAATGATTCCTCGTACACCACCTAAATTGCGAGTCAAAATCCTGGCGACATCAATTATATATTACCTTCTTCGTATGTTTCACGCTCGGCTGATTGTTCTATTGTCTCATCATTCTCCCAACCTCCTTTAGGCTATTTTTTTTTGAGGGGAAGGAGAGGAAGAGAATTTTTAACATTGCATCTTTCAAACAGAAAACAGGACTTACAAGAACCCAAACATTTTCGTATTTACTGCTTGAAATAATAAGCACTTTGTTGGTATTGGGGTCAATAGCAATAGTACCAGCAACCTAGACTTATTTTAGTTGATGCCTGTAGAAACACAAGTACCTGTCGAAGATGGTTATCGTATACTTGGTTTTCTCTTCCTATACGAGATTCAGCTGGAAATTCTTTCAAGTTCATAACAGAAAAAAAAGAGACGTGTATTTTCGAAAATAATACAAAAATGACAGATTAACTTTAATGCAAAAAAAAAAAATAGATAAAATGGAAATAGTAATAAATGTATATAATGCGTTTGTATATATATGTTTTTTTTTCTTTTATCGACGGTCTGTTGAACCCATGCCACGCTTGCCACTGAATAAATGTTTGGGCATCTTTGTTTGAATTTGTCTGTCTGATTCACCACGTTTACCGTGTTTAGATTGTTGCTTTTGAACGTTCTTCTTTTGTTTATCAGCTTCTAATTTCTGCTTGACATTACGGAAACCAAGGTTACTCATTTCTTCAGTCAAGGTTTCTTCACGATCATCCACTTGAACTTCTCTGACAGCCTGGTCAGGAATGGCTTCATGACGAGTACGCTTACGACCAGCAGCAGCATTCTTTGTACGTTCAGTAGCATCTGTACTATCAATGCCCATGCTTGTCAAATGTTGATCCATCTCACTCACAGTAGCATATTTAGCAGCTGTAGTCTTGGGTAATGCAGGTCTTGTTCTACCACGAGCAGCACGGTGTGCTTGTACAATCAATTTCTTGCGGTCACGAATAGCATCAGCAGCAGTACGAAGGGCTTCTTCTTCATCATCCAAGATATCTTCGTCTGATTGATAAAAGCCTTCAGCTTCCAAACGCTCTTCTTCTCTTTCCAAAGCTTCCAACTTCTCTTCAATTTCAGGATCAATAAAGTCAGCCACATTGTGGCCATTCAGGAACTCAGGAATGGTATCATATTTCCAGTCATCGTCAGCCAACATGTATTTCTTCTTGACGTCCACATTGTAGACACCAGCACCTCCATTCTCTTGTTCTAAATCCTTTTCAAGTCTACGACGATTGGGATCATTGGGATCATATTTCACTCGGGTTTGTACTTCGGTAGGGATATTGGGCAAACGAGCAATGTTGTCTCTTTGTTGAGGTTGAGCCAAGTGAATCTTGTTGATGACATCGTTGATCTTGTTGCCCTTCATCTTCATTTCAACACGGGCAGCTAATAATCGATCACAAGCACTGTTACGGACGTTCATGACACCTTCTTCATTATAACAAGACATGGTCAAGACAGTTGCGTTTTCTTCATTAGCAATGTCTTCAATCCATTGGCGTTGTTCGGGAGATAAGTCTTCAGGCTTGACTTGATCAATCTTGTTGATGACCAACACAATAGGCTTGTTGGCAAACAAAGGCTTGATGTTATGGAACAACTTGACTTGGTCTTCTACGCTGTAACCACATTGTTCAGAAAGATCCATAAAGTACATGATACAGGATCTCAAGTGAGCCATGGCTGTAATTGACTGCATTTCAATCGTATTGCGTTCTTCCAAAGGGTGGTCAAGAATACCAGGTGTATCAATAACTTGCCAGCGCATGTATTTATAGTCCATATGACCCACAAACAATGATTTGGTGGTAAAGGCATAAGGTTGCACATCGACATCAGCACGGGTGATCTTGTTAATAAAGGATGATTTGCCGACATTAGGGTAACCACAGATCAACAGTGTACGAGTGTTAGGATCAATGGAAGGCAAACGAGACAAGTGTTGACGGACTTGTTCGAGATAGGCTAAACTGTCCTTTTGACGTTTCATGACAGTAGCCATACGACCTAAAGCAGCCTTCTTGAGTTGTTTACAACGATAGAGTGAGTCACCGAATTTCAGGAGACGAACATAGTCCTTGGCAACTTGATCAATCAAGTGACGGGCAGTATTGACTTGACCTAAAGCAAGCTTGTAGTGGTCTTTATCGTACAAGACATTCATCAAATCAGCATAAAAGGGGTGAATGTCCTATATAGATATCAGCCTATGAGGCCATCTTCTTTCTCATTATGATTACCTCCATCTTGGGGAATTCATCCAAAATATTCTTGAACTTTTCATCAAAACTTTCTTGTGTGAATTTGACTTTACGCATATAGAATTGTCTGATACGACCAATGTTGTAATTTTTGTGGATAACAGTAGGTGTCTTTCTTTGAGTCTTTGATAAGATAATATCAATAAAGTCAGAAGAAGTAGGCACTGGCTCGATCTTCTTGAAGTTGTAGAGCGAAGTCATTTTTTTTTGTCTGGTTTCAGGAAAAAAGATAGAGGGCTTCTATCATTTCATAAAAATTCTTTTCAAGTTCCTTAAATTAACATGTACAGTCACGAAACCTAAAGAGAAGTCACGATACCTTTGTGGGGAATCCAAAGATAGTGCTACCAACAAACTGTAATGATCAACAATAGGTTTTTCTAGGTGTGAGGTCGATACAAACAGCAGAGAACAAGTCAGTCTCTAAATGAGACATATTGCAATGACCAATCATAGCATGGATCTTTCCCTATACTCGTTTTATATTTATGCATATCAGATAATACGTCCAAACTGTATTGGAAGCCAAACTTAATTGTAAACTCTACGTGCAGATATTTGTATAGTGACAACAGCTTTATCAGTGGCTGAAGAAATTTCTTTTCTTAAGCAAGTATATTTCTATAGCCATCATAAGCTGTTTTGTTTCTATACCTTCCACTTTTTAGAATACAGAACTTTTTAACTTTTGTTTTGGAAGACAGCCCCAAGGATTGAAGCCCAAATCAACAATTAGATGTCCGTTATTTTATGGCTCAGGAACATAACGATTACTTTTGATATTCTATCCAAGCAAGAAAAAAAGAAGAAAGAAAAAGATGCAATTGCTTGTTGTCTCTCTCTCTCTCTCTCTCTCTCTCTCTCTCTCTCTGTTTCTTTACTTTCTATAAAAAGAAATTAGTGAATTGTATTCTCAATAAACTTTGGCTATATTTGAAGCCCAGACATGCTGCTTGTGTCCATCCCAATTAATTCTATGGAGAAGCTGTACTTTGTTTTTATATAGACATTGCACATATTTTTTTCTGTTTAATAATCCTTTATTTGAATTCTATACTTTTTTCTTCTTTTTTACCCTCACACACACACACACACACACACACACACACACACACACACACACACACACATATATATATATATACACACACATACATACAGATACACACATAGACTTTTTCTTTCTTTCTTTCTTCGCTCTCTCTCACTCTCTTTCTCCTCTCCTTTCAATTAATATAGTTCTCTCCCTTCACTTCCTTTAATTTTTTTTTTTTTTTTTTTTTTTTTTTTTTTGCAAGTTTATTATGGCCCAAGCAGGAACACTGACGCAATCACTTACGACTGCATCATCTACAACAGCCTCCACAGTTACTTGCACTGCCTGTCATCAACAACTCGAAGGCAATTTTGCACGCGCCCTGGATGGTGCTTTTCATTGGGAATGTTTTCTTTGCATTGTAAGTATAAACCCCAGGCACCGAAAATAAAATATTCATCCTGACAGGACTGCAATGAACCCGTAGCAGAAAAATTCTTTCCTATCGAACTGGAAGAAGGCATACAAAAGCCGTTATGTGAACGGGATTATTTCAAACGACTCAACCTGACTTGTGATAATTGTGGAGAAGCCCTAAGAGGCTCTTATATTACAGCAGTGGGAAAAAAGTTTCATTTAGAACATTTTTGTTGTAGTATCTGTTCAGTCGTGTTTGGTCCTGATGATTCGTATTATGAGCATGGCGATAATGTCTATTGTCATTATCATTATTCAATACAGTTTGCCATCAAATGTATTGGCTGTGAAACTGCTATTCTTAAGCAATTTGTCGAGATCAATAGAAATAATGTGGATGAACATTGGCATCCGGAATGCTACATGATTCATAAAGTAAGTGAATAACGATTGGTGCATACCTTTTTCATATAAACACAATTCAGTTTTGGAACGTAAAACTAGCTCAATCATTTGCTGTGGATGATGAAGCACCTTCATACATAGGTAAGCAAAACACACAAGCCTTGATTTCTTTTTTGAACTGGTTTTCTATAGATCTCAGTAAAATCACTTCTGAAGAGCTTAAAGAGACGCAGACTATCATGGAAGATAAAGTATATAGAATTTGGACTGTATTATCTGCATTTGAAGGTAAAATAAAAAGTAAAAAGATTTGACATTTATGTATATATATATATTAGAATCGGCTGCTGGTTGTATATCCGACATGTTACTTCATGTCTCTGAAGGCAGTTATGCTGAAGGTGTCAAAATGGCAGACTATTTTGTGACTCATGTCGATGTCTTGTTTACAGCCATTGATGACTTAGCCTGTCATTACTACCAACAAACACACCAAGAATTACTCTATGATCGTGAATCCAGCATGCTCTGTAAAAAAGTGTCTAATTTCTTTTCCCTCTTGTCTCATACACAAGAAAGTGGACTTCGCAAGATTGGAATCACACAAGACTTGTTGTCTTTAGTGACAGGACTAGCTCATTACTTGAAAGTGTTGATCCGTATTGGTCTGACAGGTGCCTTGCAGTTGGAAAAAAAGCATGATACCAAATCAGTAGCTACCAGTCGTTTCTTAAGTCAATTGATGGAACTAGCCAATAAGAAGAGACAATTCCTGCATGAATCCGAATACAATGTATCCTCGGGTCTTTGTCAAGTCTGTCGTGAACAATGTGAAGATGCATGTTTTCGACACAAGCATACATTATGGCATAGTGCATGCTTTACCTGTACTCAATGTACTCGGTCACTTGGCAATGAGTACAGTGAGGTGTATGTTCAAGAGAACAACCTTGTCTGTCAAAGATGTATTGTCAGTAAAGAAGGATATGAACAAGGTGTGGAGCGTATCTCGAAATTGAAACAGTCTTCTTTCTTGTTAAGTGTGGCTTTACATAGACTCTATCGCTTATTGAATGTGCCTGGTATGTTAGTCTATATCATCACGCTTACTTTTGACACTAGGCTTAGATCCTACCAGTAGTTATTATGGTCATGCCAATGAACCCACACAGATCCAACAACAAATGCAAATACAACAACAACAAATGCAGCAAGTTCAAAAACAAAACTTTGCGCCTCCACCTATCCCTCCAGTCCCTGCTCATCATGAAGAGATCAACTTGAACGATATCAAACGCATGAAATCCACACATATGAACCGAAAGATCACCAATTCGCATCGTGTTGGCAAACGCTCCACTTTGATGGAAACACCTTTGCCTGCCACTGCCTTTGCTTCTACTGATGATCAGAACGAGAGTCGACCTACCAGTGTAGTCTCTGCTCATCAAGTCAAACGAGCCTCTCAACCAAACGAAATCGAAGGCAGCGACATGCCTGGTTCTCAACGTCAAACACGCCATAAATACACGAAATCAGTGCCTATGGCCAAAAGCTTTTATTTTGCTGAACTAGGCTCACTTCAACATTTCATGCTGAAGCATATCGCCGTCCTTTATTTAGAGGAAATGTTGCATGATCATTTTACGTTGGAAGAATTGGCTGACTTGATTGATGACCGCAAGAATTCTACCTTATGGGGTAAATTTGTCACCAGTTTAAAAGCGGGCGGCAACAAAAAAGTACCTCGTACAAAAGGTAAATGGCAGAGTCATCATGTCATGTATTCACCTATTTTTGTTTAGAGGGCACATTTGGTGTTGCTATTGATGTACTCGTGGACAAGAATGGTATTGAGTCTAATTTGGGTATTGGTCCAACCCGTATGATCAAAATCCCTTCTTTTATTGATGACTGTGTGTCTGCCATGAAACAAATGGACATGTCTGTCGAAGGTATCTTTCGAAAGAATGGTAACATTCGTCGCCTTAAAGAACTAAGCGAAGAAATTGACAAGAATCCTGCTTCTGTTCAATTGGCCAATGAAACACCTATTCAAGTGGCTGCCTTGATCAAAAAGTTCTTGCGAGAATTACCTGATCCTCTCTTGACATTCAAGTTACATAGACTGTTTATTACTGCACAAAGTAAGTGACTGTTTAAAAGGTGATTGATATTGATCCATCATGATGGTAGAATTGGATTCTGAAGCGGATCGTAAGCGTGTCACTCATTTAGCTTGTTGTTTATTGCCCAAAGCAAACCGTGATACAATGGAAGTCTTGTTTACTTTCATGAAATGGGTTTCTCAATTTGCAGAAGATCCTTCAGGAAGAGGAGGTGGTGGTAGCAAGATGGACATTACCAACCTGGCTACAGTGATTGCACCCAATATTCTGTATGCTAAAAGCAAAGATCCTATGAAGGACGAATCATTTTATGCGATTGAGACCATCAATATCATGTTACAAAATGCAGAAGAATTCGCCACTGTGCCTGAAGACTTTATTCCCTTATTGCAAAACTTGTCTTATGAAGAAGGCGATATGGACATGAATGTGCGACACATTTTGAAAAAGTGTGAAATGGTCATGAAAATGAAGCGATCTCAATCAGCAGGTGGTCCTATTCCACCTCAATTACCTAGACAGCACTCTTCACCTGCTGCTGTCTTATCTAATACTATGAATGAATACCCACCACCTTCTGAACCTCATTATTTGTCATCCTCTCCTCAAGAACATCCTTATTGGTTAGAAGAGACTCTATATCACCAAAAACCCATTGGTGCTGCTGTTACAGCTGCAAGTACATCTGCTATACCTATTGTGAGATCACAGTCTTCTTCTCAACTAAATGGTAATGAAGGAAATGATTTACTTGTCAATTAAAAAAGGAAAAAAAAAAAGATATTTTAAAGTTCTTCATGAATGGGTTTTTTGTTGTTGGTATGGGTTTCCATCTCTAGAGGTGGGCAGACTGCGGGTGATAATAAGCGGAAATGGTATTCACATTTCTCAGGTTCAGATACTTCAATAATCTCATTCTTGACACCACATTCAATAGTAGCCTTGACACTTCTTTCAGGGCCATTCCAGCAACGCGTACCGTGTGTATGAGCATGTACTTTATATACATTCTCTTCTGGACCATCAAATGTCTCGAATTTACTATTTGTTTTGTGGCATGAATAACTATAGACTGCATCATCTCACTTACCCTAAATAAGTACGAGTGCTGTCCTTGTTACTCTTTTGATGAGCTGAACCAAGGAAACAAAGGGAATATGTATATCTAGTCATCTCATTAGACTGACATTGACTAAACAATCTACTTACTCTCCTTCATCTTTTTCAATACAGACATCTTTAAGTTTCAACCATTCCTTGTCTTTTCCATAATCAAATGCTAAATCAGCCTTGACTTTCTCCAATTGAGTGTTGAGTTCATTCAATTCTTTTTCAGCATCTTGTACTTGTTGACGCGTCTTTTCCAATGCTAATGAAGAAATAGTTAGATGTTGTTGTAAGGTTCAATTGAATCAAATCAAAATGTATCAAAGCAATTCACACCTGCTTCTTTACTGCCACTGTTTGATGTTTCACGAGTCTTTGGTGACAGTCTATCCAACACATTAAATGTGTTTGGAAGCACTGAATCCAATGTCTCAAGAATAGAGTCCAAGAGAGTGTGCTTACCTACTATCATGTAAATAAATAAAAAAAAAAGGAGGGGATATTAATAAAGACTTGCCTTTGACTTCATTCTCATCCTTTTCTTTTTCTTTCTTTTCCTCTTCCTCTTCCTCTTCCTCTTCTTCTTCTTCCTCTTCTTTGACATCAACACTCTTAAGATCCTCTTCAATTTCAGGTTCAATAGCAGCATAACGAGTAACAAATTCATCATAACCAGCAATAGCGCTCTTTACAGCCATATCATGATAATTATGGTTATGATCTCGCTTCATGTCTCCCAAGATTTGACTCAAGATAGCCAACTCCTTTTGAAGAATCGTAATGTCGTGTTTGAGTGTGGCAATCTCAATCACACTGGATTGGCAGACACGCTTCTTGGTCTTATGGACACGTGATTCCAAAGTGTCTAATTCGCGTTGCATCTTGAGCACATTGGACTTCTTGAGCACAATTTCATCTTGCAGTCTTGTTTCGTCTTCTTCCCATGCGCGCACTTGTTTCTCTGCTTCGTCTATCAGTTGTTGTTTGGCCTTAAGACCAGCTTCAATCGATTGCTTAAGACTGGCTTGTTGTTTACGATAGACTTCACCCACGTGTTGACAACGGTTAGGGCAACTGATCAGATCCCCATTTTCGTCTGAACCATCACAACAGGCTTCATCACAGATACCATCATTGACAGTATACGATTTGATATAAGCAGGTATATGGCCCTCATTTGCACAATAAAAGAATGCGTTAGGACAAGCAGAGGTACCTGCACATGTTACTATCGTCCATTTTCCTTATTATTATTACCTGGCTCGTCTGAACCATCAGGACAATCACAATAATCATCATTAATGGCTGTATAAGGGATGATTTTTGAACCGTCTAGACAAGTCCAAGTGTTTTGAGCTGAAGGTTGATATACATCATATTCTATGTCCATCATCAGTACATGTATCTTGGTTTATTCTAGATTACTTTCTGGGGATAGACCCTTGATAATAGAAGCACGAACAAGCGAGATGGCAGTGAGAATACAAGGTAACTTGTACTTCATGATGAACAAAAAAGAAACCAAAAGGAAAAAGAATAAATGAGCCAATCAGTTTTTTTATTTTCCTGACACGTCAATGCAAGTCAAGAGAAGCGTGTCCGAACTTATCTGAATTTTCTTTTTTCTTTATTTGTAATGAATGAACTCAATTCTCAAAAAGAAGCTGCTGGACCTGGTAGAAGAAAGACAGTGCGTAAAGGCATGTTCTCCAAGGACTGTAAGTAATACAAGATGAGATATCACGACTCATAGTGTCTAGTAAAACTACTCATGTATGGTTTTGGTGATGTGATCAACCCAGCATCAGATTCAGTCGCTGTGATGGATGATTTAGTGATTGATTATATAACAGACATGTGTCAAAAGGCATCCATGGTGGGTGACAATCGAGGCAAAGTGCGTGTAGAAGACTTTAAATTCGTCCTAAGGAATGATCCTAAGAAACTGGCAAGAGTAGAAGAGCTGCTGTACATGTCTGAAGATATCAGAAGAGCTAAACAAGTGTTTGATGAGAAAGAGATGGAAGCAGATGATAACTAGTGCTTTATTCTATTTTTTCAATGTATGGATCAATCCCTGAGATTTTTTCACCACAGCGAAGACAAGGCCATTCATCACCAAAGACAGATAGTTTTGACTGTATACAATAATAACAATAAAGATGCCCACAAGGGGTGATGTATGGGTTATGGACTATCAGATTTTCTGTGTTTTCATTTGTATCATGACAAATGGCACATTGATGCGCAGGCAATTGATCATAGCCCTTAGAAGAGACCAAATAGGACTTAGGCAGTAGTGTACGCATAATTCTCATCTTTAGTTTTTCAATATTGATCAATGGCACTAGAAACAACAAGAATTCCTAAACACATACATAAGGTATCCACAGTGATTCTAACTTACTGTAAATGCATGCCACACCATTTGTCGATTCAGGAATTCAAAACTGACTTGTCTGTTCATGGATTTCTTTGAATAGACAAGACGCATTGACAAGATACGATCCACTAAAGTACGGTATTTACCATTCCATAAGAATACAAGGAAATTGACAAGGGAACATGCTTTCCAGTATTTCTCGCCTGCTTGTAATACACGATAGACTTTGTTACGACGATCTTCTTGATCCAGTTCACCCCATCCTTTGGCTGTTATGTATCGATGGATGCGTGTCCACATATACTGTCCAGCTACAGTCAAGATACCGTACGCTATTTTCTGTGTCTGTGTTAAGGGTCCATCTTGTGCTATGGATTCAAATACACCTTGATGGTTTCTTTCATTGCGATACTTTAGGTTTTGAAGTTGAGCTCCATAAGTTGCAGAAGAGTCATAGATGGATAATTTAAATAAAATCAAGTTCAAGATAGCCACACATTCAGGTTCAAAGGTTTCTTTGATAGTAGGCTATTCCCATGAGTAAGACTTACTTTGCATATCTTGTCTTACCTTGAATAAAGAAAGAGCACTCCAGAGTTGTTCTTTCAAGATATCAAATAATTCAATATCCAATATGTCTGAATCAAGTTGACTGACTCTCATGACTTTAAGAGAAGATGTTCTAAGTGAAGCCATAGAACGCCTTACTTGACGCAAAGCAGGCTGTATTTCTTTCCAAGTTGAATTCCATTCAGATGTGGGTGGTTGTGATGGTAAACGAAGCATAAAAAAAGAAATAAAAAAAAAAAAAAAAGACAATTCCCACAGTTACTTTCCAGTTTATGTAAGGTGAAATAAGACGCGTTATTCAGAGGAAATATATATATATATGTCATCAAAACACTGCCCCTTCTGCTCAAAACAAGCAGACCATTTTCATTTTCTTTCTTTTTTTAACTTGTTTTTTTTTGAAAGAAAAAAACAGGGTAAAAGAGGGTAGCCACCACAAAGAAACAACCCAGACAGAGGGAAGCACGGCAAACACCCTCCCAAAATTGCTTGTTCGCAGTGGAAGAAATTAGTAACTACTCATCGCTCCTGCTGCCCTTCAAACTACGCGACAACAGAGACAAAAAAAAAAGCTGCTAACTACAACAAGAGACAGAGACGATAGAAGGAAACTAGAAGATTTATGCATGCCTTTAAGGAGGATTCAACTGTCTTCACACATCAACCTTCCCAATGTTGTAGTAGCCAGTTCCAACCCAGGTTTGTTAGCATAGGCCTTTCCAAACGCAAAGAGACCAAAGCCTCTTCTTGTTGTACTCATCCTACACAAAGTCACCGCGAGCCTTTCCTGTTGCAAGAAGGAATAAAAAAAAAAAGAAGAGAAAAAGTAAGGAAAGGGATTTTATAGCTGTGGTTAAAGTCACGACGCCAAAAAGTCTAGGCTTGATTCAACCAACACAAGCCTTGTTAGACGTCTTAATTATAAATAGCTCCAGAACTTGAGTACATTATCTTTATTATTAAAGTCTAAAATGTCATGATAGCCATAGAAAAAGTTAACTGATACAGCTTTACAAAAAGTTATCCCTACGATATTAAGATATCTGAATTCCTATGATGATTTTTGATTGGTCAAATGCCTGCTTTTTTCAATTTTTTTTTTTTTTTTTTAGTTTTTTTTTTTTTTTTAAATAGTAAACAAGAGTCTTTAGTTTATTCCAAGATCGATTGATTAAAGACATGAGCCATAATCCTACTTCTATTGCTCCCTTATTGAGCTCAATTGCACCTAATCCTACGCCAACAACATCTTCTAATCCCAATATGAAGATGGTAATGAATCAAAGCCAAATACAACGCAGCAAGCTTCAGAATGTACCTGCCTTTCTAAACAAACTTTACAAGTAAGTCTATCCATGTAGAATCTATCTCACATAATATAGTATGGTAGACGATCATTCGACTAATGAACTCATTCGTTGGTCTGACGACGGTCTTTCTTTTCTTGTGATTCGTCATGAAGAATTCGCCAAAAAAGTATTGCCTCGATTCTTTAAACATAGCAACTTTTCATCCTTTGTTCGTCAACTCAACATGTATGGATTTCATAAGGTGCCTCACCTCCAAAACGGTGTCTTGGGCACAGAAGGAGAAACCGAACGATGGGAGTTTAGTAATCCTCATTTTCAGCGTAATCAGCCTGATCTCTTATTACTCGTTACTCGTAAAAAGGGACGTGATCCTGAAGAAAGAGAAGGAGGTGCAGTTGACATGCATCATATCTTGGATGAAATTGCAGCTATCAAAAGACATCAAATGTCCATCAGTAAAGAACTCAAAGTGGTCCAGACAGACAATCAAGTCCTTTGGAGAGAAAGTATGGCTTCAAGAGAAAGACATCATCGACACCAAGAGACGATCAACAAGATATTGCGATTCTTGGCTTCTGTGTTCTCGAGTGATAAGAACAAGCATGCTATTCCCCGTAAACGACAATATTTGTTAGGAGATGGTACACAACATCATGAACAAACAAATACACCATCTATTGGTAAGAAAAGAGAACATATCAAGATTGAAGATGTTGATGATGAGGATGAGGATGATGAACAGCAGCCTACAAAGCAAAAGAAGATATCGGCTCCATTTGATATTTCTGACTATGTTCATGAAGCCAATGCACTTGCTAAAGACATGTCATTGGCACCTTTACCTTCTCCTATTCCTAGTTTAACACCTGCTACAGCAGATCTTCAAGCAGCCATTGCACTGAATGACCAAACAAAAAAAGACACAGTTGCTTTTGGTAAGTCAAGCTTGTTTAGGAACCTATCACTGACCCCATATAGATTCTCCTGATTTATCTGCGTTACTGAATTTGCCACAATTTCAAGGCTTGATCAACTTGGCCCAGACGAATCCTGGGCTATTTAATCAATTGACAAACACACAGTATTTTGATGTACCTCCTCCTCCTCCTTCTCAAGACACATTTACTGATATATCGACACCTTCACTATCTCAAGTAGGCACACCTATGAGTTCACAACCTGTTGAGACACCTACAAATGTACACGATTTAGAGTCTAGTCTGAAATCATTGGCTACTGAACTTGGGTTTGAAAATGACAAGTTGGATTATGTAAATATGGATGATTTCTTGACAAATTATAGTGAGTATAAACATACCTTATTGATGTTTATGTAGTACTGACTCCTCCATTTAGCTTCACCTTCTTCCTCTACTAAATCCGATCATGAATAATAATATTATATATACACACATCTATTTTGCATTCTAACATGCCGCATATCACTGTTTCTCATTCTCTCATTTCAATAAATATCCAACTATAACAAATCTGGACTTTAGCAAAAATAAAAAAATCAGGGCTTAAATTAATTTTAATTAAATAAATAACCATATATATGCCAAAACGAGTCTTTTTTTAGGCTTGACACAGATTAGTAAGTTGTCCTTGGGAATCTAATTCTGATAGGCGATCATAACCACCTAAACTTTGACCTTGTTTAAAAAGGTTAGGAAAAGTGGCTCTGCCAGTCAGTTGATAAAGTGCTTGTTTGATTTCATGACCATCTCGTTCAAGATCAACTTCAATCACTTTAATATCTTGACAGTATTTAGAAATCAATTGTTTGGCTGCTCTACAATAAGGACTAAATCAGAAGCAGAAATCAGAAAATAAAATTAATTATATATCGAATGATCATGCTTACCAATATGTTTTACTGTACAGAACAACAGGGTATTGCCCTACAGTAGACTGGACCCATACTTTATGGGGTTGAGTGAGTTTAAGAAGATAGAGTTTAGGCGTTTGTCTGAATTGAATAGGAGACATGTTGAACTGAAGTACGGATGTCAGAGGTACAAATGTGACTTTATCTAGACCATAAATGACATCTAACACTTTGAATTTCGAATCAAATCTGTCTGGATGAGCAGTAATGAGATGTGTGTAGCGAGCCTCTATCATATCTTGTTGTGTTTGATGTGACTCATTCTTGGAATACACCCAATGCTTGTTGGTCTGGCCATACAGAGAGACGCCTGTCATGGCTGCCTCGACATCAATATGGACTGAAACGTGTCCTTCGTTTTTCTCAATCGTATGTAACCTCAACAAGGCTTCTCCTCCTGGATAATTTAAGCGAGATACCTGAAACATCAAGATAGAAATAATAAAAGACACGACTGTGCCTCCCAATAGAATCAGAAGCATACCCTTGTAGAACCGAGAACGACGTGCGGCTGTAACAACAGAATGAACCGTCACTGCAGACGAAGCAGTGAAGACAGGAATCGTGTACATGATAAAACGCCATTCTTTGTGTGGCAAACAAGAAAAGATAAGGATATAGACGAGCATGGGCATCAAAAGGCGGCGTACTCGGACATCTCGGACAAAAGCAACCATGGCCAGTGGGTAGGAGATCAATAACAAACGTGGCAAAAAAGATATAAAATAGGCATAAAAGGGTAATGTACCCCATGCAGCACTCTTGTTCAGAATCCCATTGAAATAAAAGACCATACCCTCAGGCCATAACCATGTCCCCCATAAATATGAGTCCAAGGGAACCGAAAAGGCAAGACTGAAGATAGCAGTGATAATCATTGGCTTGACCATAGCCATGATAGCCATCGTCTTGTATGCATACTCAAACCCAAGCAGGACAACAAGAAGTATGCCTGCCTCAAACCGAAAGACGATACCAGCAAAGGTCAAGTACCGAATCATCCATTTTAAGTGATACGTACGACGGCTTGTTTCAGACAAACTTGAGATCCAATGCGAGAGTCCCAGCTCAACCCACGGTAAGGCTAACGTATTTGGCAAAGTGCGCGATGACCAAAACACGAGGTGAAATTGGCAGAGCAAGAGTGCTATGGTAAAGGTGGCTGTGGTAGAACCAAACACGGCTCGGACACCAGACGCGAATTGACCGAGAGAGAAGACGACAAAAGCAGCTAGCACAAGACGGACCAATACCTGTTGATCCAAAAGGGATAAAGATGGAAATAACTGTAGCCATGGCCAAGTACACACACTCAAAAGCACAGCACCTACAAATGTACGCGGAACAACACCGGGAAAGTCAAGGTGATCATAACGATCAACACGATGGAGAAGATCATGAGTTGCTTGGAGATTGAAGCTTTCTTCTACTTTTGTAAATGGCGCCAAGTAGGCTTCTATTGCAATCAAGATGAATAGGGATCCTAACACGAGCTTCATGCTTCTTATTTGAACAAAAAAAGAGAAACTTTAAAATAGTAAAATTAATAAATTATAAAAAAAGTTAATGTTTGACGAAACTCGCAAGTGCAACAAACCCTTCTTTGTTCCCCAAAAATATACGCAGAACTCGGTTTATAAATACGCATTTTCTTCATTGTAAAACAGTTACTTTTCCTTTTTTTTTTCTTTCTTTCTTTTTTTTCTGGTGCCTGAAAAAAAGAAGCTATCATTCTACAATCAATAAAACTTAGATTTTCTACACCTATTCATAGCATGAAGGATGGCTTCAAGTCTATTGAGATAGAGCCAACTGAATGCTATCTTGACTTTATTGGACCTGCGAAACCAGACGACACAAACACACATGCTCTCAAGGGCAAAGTACGTCTTTCCCTTTACAAATCTGTAAAGATTCGCAACATGTCTATCAAGTTCAAAGGCCAGAGCACCATCACCCTTCAGCAACCCGCCAATTTAGAACTTACTTGTCCTCTTTTGCCCAAGCTAAAGCTTCCTCTGTTTGGAAGAACCACCTTACCAGCAGGTGATCATATCATTCCTTGGGAAATGGATATTCCCAACATTTATCCTCGCAGTATCATGATCAAACGCGCCAGCATAAACTACAAAGTCATTGTGTCCATCTCAACAGGAATTACACGGACATTGACTGCAGAATATCCAATTGTCATTCGACGTCATTTACTGCCCTACAAAGAATTGGCTCCATTGATTGAAACCAGGCTGTTTCGACGCACTATACCTGCTAAATTCCATTACGAGATTGATACTCCGCAGATCGTCTGTATTGAACAAGAACATATTCCTCTCGCCATCAAATACATCAGTTTTGCTAGTCAAAAGCCTGTCAAGACAATAAAAACACGACTTATTCAGATTGAATTGTATAGGTAACATGTCGTTATTTGAACTCCATTTGTATGCACCAATATTAATTTATTTTATTTTTTTTTATATAGGCGCCAATCGCTCTCCAAGACTGAATCTGATTTGTCTTGTAGTAACAAAGACTCTCATATCCTTGATCTAGATAAGAAAATCGCAGACTCAGTCAATTACAAAGATACCCATTTTAAATATATTAAACGAACAGTGCCAGCGCTTATACATATACCTAATGAATCCACCTCTGCTTGGAAACAACCTTACCTTATTCGACACCGTCTTCATCCTTACCTGTCATTTACTCTGGACTCACCCATGGTCACTATCTATCATCACCTCGAGATCACTTTTCAATTCGGCATGAAGCATGATGATATCAAATCGCGTATTCCAGTCATTATAGCTTCCATACCGAAAAAGGACTCGCTTCAATTATCAGACAAACCTTCTTTACCTGTAGAGCAAGACAACAGCATGATGATGAAATACGCTTTTGAAGAAGTGGCTCATGCGAACTTTTTGACTTATCGACTTGAGTCGAGAGCTTCTACTTTTATGACAGATGACGAAAGTGCTATCCAATACCACGAAGGAACATTTAGCAAGGTCAAGGATGCCAATCTATTGTCTTTGATGAGCTTTGATGAAGACATTCATACGACAGACAAACTTACGCCTGTGTCATTTGGCCCGAGTCGTACTACTTCCCCTACTTCACCCACACCTCCAATAAGGCCCCTTTTGTCTCAATTTGGTAATAGTCAGAGTGAACCAGATACATTGTTAAGTAGACGAGCCTTATCTCCTCCTCCTCTTCCTCCTCAAGAATTGACTTTTCCCCTTTACCAAAACTCAAAAGAGCTCAAAAAGTTTGCTTCTGCTGCAGATATCAGCTCATCTTCAGAGGCATCGTCACAACAAGAGACCGAACGCCCAAGAACAACCACACCTACCATGCGAAGACAAAACATGTACAGGAAGCCACAGTTACCGCCTATCAATGTTGATTTAGCAAATGGAAAAGATACCCGAGGTCTTACAGTTTTGCCTCTACCACGTCCACCTCAAGCTGGACTTCCATTACCTCCTTTGCCTACCACAACCTCGTCTGGCTCAGGTGTTTTGCCCATATTAGATCGCAATGAACAAAGTCGGTCCAATATCCATCTAGAATCAAGCAAGAGAAATCGCAACAATATGAGCATGGAGGACATGCAGTCGGTCTATTCAGAGGCTTCTGTGACAAGCATGAACAACGCGCCTAGTCTGAGCTCTTCTGCTTCTCTGTCCACCAACAAAAGCCAGCCTCAACTTCAATCCAGACCTCCTTCGCCTGTGTTTAGTCCAGCTCCTGGTTTGCCCGCCACCATTCCACTCAGACCTCAACAAGAAGATACTTCTCGTATTGAAGAAACGTTCCTTTCTGATGGCGCTGTCTCGCCTGCTATGAACACCGTGGCTTCCTCTGTCGTCCTTTCGCCTCGCACAATGTATTCTCTTCAACGCCGTATTGCACTCTCCACCATTTCCTCCTTAACTAATGATTCCTGGCGCATGGGTTCTTCTATTCTACCGAGAGGAGGACGGTATTCGACTCAGGCGGATTCAGACGTTCACTCACTCATGATGCAGAGTAGTCGTTACAGTAGTGAAAATAGTAGCCATCTGTATGAATCCACTTACCAACAATTGTACAGTCCACCACCGCCACCACCTAACCCATATATCAATGCCAGACTACCACCGGTACCAACTACCGAAACGACGAAATCAAAGTCGAATAAGCGGTCGACCATGATCTATCTTGAAGACAGTGACAATGAGGATGATGGGGATCATCGAAAGAGCGTACCTCCTTCACCTGTACCTCAGCTACCTCCCTTGGAGACTTTAGTGTTATCTGAACCCAGTACAAGTACAGCAGACAAAGAACAAGACTGTACACCTCCAAAATTACCTCGATTATCGTTTGGTAAAGATTTTGGTATCTCGCTAGGTCTTTAAACTTATTATGGATAATAAAACATGTCATATGATACTACACAATTTATTGATCTTTCTTTTCTTTCTCTTGATGCCTCTTTTCTTTTTGATCTCTAGCCATTTCTACACCATCGGCAATACGTTCTTTTGCCATTCGAGTAGCTTCACCTACAACAGCGGTGATGATGCGTTCAAGAGGTCCCCAGAGATTCAGAGCAAAAATGACATAGCCAAACGTGATCAACAAGACAAACAAGACCATATAGAGGGGGTTACGAATGATGGTCATGAATTCATTCCAACCAAGGAAGACCATGGCAGCAATGGCCCATGTGGGTATTTTAGCGGTTGTGGAGACAACCGAGCGTTTGGCTTCCAAGTAAAAAGCATCTGATTCACGCTTGAAACGGTTTGAGATATCTATCTGTTTGGCTTCACCAAGGACAATGAGTGATTGGTCAAAATCGAAATCTTCTGTTGATTCAAGCTTGAAATCGGGGTCTTCTTTCAAGTTGATTTTAGCAAACAAAGAAATGAGGGTCAAGGTCTAGCGTTTAGATAAGCTATCATGTTAGATACGCATCACCACTTACATCTTCTTTAGCACGTCTAAAGTAAGCATCAATATCATCTTCAGGCTTCCATACACGGGGAAGACCATGGTCATCATATCTAAACTTTTCTTCAAATCTAAACAAAAAGCATTAGGCGTCTACTTTAAAGAAGGATCGATGCTTACCTTGAACGCAACTTTAACAAGAGCATCGTATCAGCTAATTCTTCATCTACTTTTTTGCGAAGCACGGTCCATGCCTGAAGCTTGAGATCAGTAATGGATTCTTCCAATTCCTTTTCAGACGAATTGAAGCTTTTAGCAATCTTTTCCAACGTTGTTTGGCCATGCTCGACTGTCTTGAGATAGGTTTGAATGATCTCGTGCCAAACATCAGGTTTAGGATCATTCAATGCCAAAGTGACAGGCTCAGACAACTCATTTTCAACTTGTTTCTATTTCAAATACTATTAGACTCAAAAATGTCATGTAGGGTTCACTTTACAGTCAAAGACTTGGTCATCTTCTTGAATTCGTCTGTGCGTGCTTTTGTCGAGACTTGAGTGAATTCTTCTTCAAGTGAAGCATGTTCACTTGTGTAATTCCAGTCAGTTTCTGGCAAGACAATTTCTATATCAACGCGCATAAGAAACATAAGCCTAAAAAAACAGGACTTACCTTTAGCACCGTTCAAAAAGTAGTCATTGGCTTCTTTCAAGCAACCTTCAACAGCAGTAGCAAAGTTATAGTTGGGTTTCTTTAATTCAGCCTTCAAGTTTTCATCAAACATAGTGATTGCTTTCTTATGAAGGTTTTTCACTTGACCCACGAACAAGACATGTAACTGAGTATTCAATTTGACAAGCATATCGGATCTCTTTTTCTCATACACGCCTTGATGATAACGTGATGCATTCTTGTCAAATGAGTTGACTGCTTCTTGACGGATATCCAACATTTGTTTACCGAGATTGTCAATGATTTGAGCTTTTTCAAGAATGGGTTGTCTGAGTGGAGCAAGGTGTTTAGAAAAGATGTCAAATGCAGCCTACACCATTAAACTAAGCCCAAGGTCAAATGAGTTGAGAGGACTTACATTAGAAATTTCATCACATCTGTATTGAGCAAGTAATTCTTGTTGAGTAGGTAAATCCAAATCTTTGTTTGTAAGGACCTTATCCCAAATACCAGAGGCATAGATATGATAACCATCAGCAGGAATACGCTTATGGTATTCAGGCTTAAAGACAAAGTTAGGGTTCTCAGGGTTATTAAATCTATGATCATGTTGTTGGTTTTTTTTTGTGTTTTTTATAATAAGTTACCTCTTGCGAAGATCGGCAACTTCTTCATTGAACTTCTCAGGCAAAAGTACCTTGTGAGGCAATCCAGTGTACATGAAATCAAAGTAATCATGGATCTTACAATCTTCGAGACCTTCAGGCTACAATGCACTTTTTAGATATACTTTTGCTGCCAATCGGTGCTTTTTACCTTTGATAAGCCAGTCCAGATCTTTTCTAGATCAGATTGAAGTGTTCTAGCCAAGTTTTCTAGTGGTGTTGAACCAACATGATCTCTGATAACAATCAACAAAAGCGTCTTTTCCTTGCTATAGAAGCATATCAGTTTATGAAGACAGACCACATTCGTACCTTTTTTGAGTTTGAAACAGTTGCAAATTGACTTCAAACACAGTCTTTAACAAACCCATATTAGCGCCTTGATAAAGACCTACTTGATGTTCCCATAAGTTGAGAATGATAACTTCACTGGTTGCCATAGAAAACAAGGCAGATTTGCGCTCAAAATCTTGATCTTCACCACGTTCACGACCATCTGTGCCTTCTACATCCATGACAAGTACATGCATGCCTCTACCTCTGGACATCCAAATACCCTTTGTTGTCTGACTTCTTTGATTTTCATTCATGACATCAAATGATGTACCAAAAAGACCGTTCAACAAAGTACCTAAATCGACGCGTTTAAACATCACTCAAAAACACAGAAAGAATCATACATACTTTTACCAGTACTTTGAGAACCAAAGACCGCAACCACATTATATTTAAATCCAGCATCACCTAAATGCCACTTTTCAAGATAGGCGGGCAAGTCTTCACTAGAATACAGTTAAGATAGTTACAAAAACATAGATCAAACTTACGTAAATTTTTGATTTTCATCAATGATCTGAAGACGTGGAATAGGTTCTGTGTCTTTATCCCACTCTGTTGTAGAGATGGAACCTTGTGCTAGATGATCAGTTGAAGATGTTTCTTCGGCAACGGTCCTAACAAGAAAAATATAACTTGTTTATCACGTGTCTTTGTCAAGGAGGCTTACATTTTGTTTATTCGATAACTAAAAAAGAAACGAGAAAAAAAAAGAGAGAAAGAAAGAAAAAGGGGTAATTTATTGACGACGACCCTCTTTGTTGTGACGACACTTCATGTGAAGAGGTGGTTGTACTACGAACTCGGGAACGGATAGGTAAACAAGAGTTCCGATTCAAAACAAGTTATTATGCAAACAGTATGACTAATTTACGAAAGAAAACATAAAAACAGAAAAGAAGGTACTGATAGGGTAAATATGTATACTTTGACAATGAAACCATGGTAACCATTGAGCTTAGCAACCGTATTTGAGTTACCCTAGCAACCATACAACCAATGGTTTGTAACAAAGATTTCCTTTACTATTTTTGAATTTCAAGAATCGATTTTGTGGTCCGCTTTGAAAATTAAAAAAATAAGCTTATGCCAAGAAAGGCTTTATTGTGCCTTCTTTTCTTCTTCTTCTTTGTATTTTGATATGGCAACTGAGGACCATTCTGAAGATAAAAAGCCTTTACTTGAAGAACATAACGCTTCTGAAACGACCAACTCGTTTCCTCCCTTGACTAAGCAAACTACTGCTGCAGTCTCGACCGAGCAAGTAACAGCAGAAATAAGGAGCGAAACAACAGAAAGTGAATATTACTGATTCATATGTAGAACTCAAACTGACTTTTTTACTTTCTAGATACAACAACTATCTTTGAAGCTGCTCAACGAGGCTCTTTTCAAACAATTCGATACTTGCTTGATAACAAACTAGCGACAGTCTATGATATTGACGCTCAAGGTGCTACAGCTTTGCACTATGCCACACTAGCCAACAACGACGTATGTGCTAAATACCTGATTGACAAGGGAGCCGTGGTTGATGCTCCAGCAGGCGATCTGCAAGCAACTCCTTTGCACTGGGCTAGCAGGCAAGTAACAAACATGTAGATAAAACACGCGTTGCTGATAGTCAAACAGACAAGGTCGACTAGGTGCAGTACACAGACTTATCAAAGAAGGGGCTAATCCTTCTCTTAAAGACGGACAAGGCTTCAACGCACTTCATTTAGCCGTTCATTCTTC
Organism: Gilbertella persicaria; assembly: GCF_025201335.1. Lineage (NCBI taxonomy): Eukaryota > Fungi > Mucoromycota > Mucoromycetes > Mucorales > Choanephoraceae > Gilbertella > Gilbertella persicaria. Next base: position 23,616 of record NW_026252012.1, read on the forward strand.
GCACGCTATGCTTGTGCTCTACTTGTTATATCTTGACATTGAAATTGATACATCAGACAATGTAGGTGGCCATACACCTTTGATGTGGGCAGCCTATCAAGGTCATGCTCATTCAGTCGATTTGTTGCTCAAGTTTGGGGCAAGTGTAAGAGCCACAGACCATTCTCAGCTTACACCGCTTCATTGGGCAGCTGTGACAGGCAACAAGATGTGTATTCGAAAAATGTTAGAGTACGATGCTGATGTAAATGCTCGGGATCAGAATGGCAAGTCTGTGATGGATTTCATCAAGGAGAAGAAATACGAAAGGATTTGGGATAGAGCTGTGTTAGAATTCGATGTATTAGCTGAAGGAAATCCTGCTCAACAAGATCGCATTGGTAAATATCCTGGATCCCATGGAAAACCAATGTCAAAGGTAAGAAAGAGAGAGAAGGGTGAATGAGCCAAGCTCATGATACTAACAATGGCGTAGCGTACAGTGAACACAGTGGCTTATATTGCACCTTTTTTCTCCCTGGGATTTGCATTAAAATGCTTAGCCATGTTTCCGTGGTACGGTGGATTACCACTGGCCATCATGTGCTTTGCTTTGACACATATTGGTATTGTGAAATATCTTATTCAGGTACCAAGCAATGATGCAGTATGGAAAACACCTTATTTCTCGAGTATTTTTCAATCCTCTGCTTTTTGGGTTGTGGTCACTTGGATGTGGGTACTTGTGCCTTCTACTTCTCATTTGTTGTTCACCAATTTGATCTTTTTGGTGACGTTCTTTACTGCCATGTTTGCGTTCTTTAAAGCAGTAGCTGCTGACCCTGGGTTTATCAAAAAAGATCTTTCAAGAGAAAAGCAGCGATTGGCTGTAGAAGAGTTGGCTAATGAAAATCAATTGGACATTCGACACTTTTGCTTGACTTGTTTGGTAAGAATTAGCGGCTAAAAGGGAAGTCATGTTTCTTATTGGATTTATATTTAGATTAAGAAACCATTGCGTTCAAAACATTGCAAGATTTGTAATCGTTGTGTAGCCAGATTTGATCAGTAAGTGATAGTTTAGATAATCTAAACATGTCTAATTTCTTGTTAGTCATTGCCCTTGGATCTTCAACTGCATTGGTGTTCGAAACCATAGACCATTTATGATCTTTTTGATCAACATGGTCATTGCCATTATTTCGTTTGCATTATTATCCATGAATTGTAAGTTGTTTGTTGTTGTAATGTATAGCTTATCTTTCTTCTTGTAATAGACATATCCATTACAGCACCTATTTATGACCGAGGTCCTGACAGTACTTGTCTTTTGGGCTCTACAGTATGCAGTTACTTTGACTATGATACCTGGACATTATCATTAACACTTTGGGTCTTGATTCAACTGACTTGGTCCATGTTCTTATTGGGCGTTCAACTCTATCAAATTGCAGTAGCCATAACTACAAATGAAAGTGCCAACGTCAGCCGTTATTCTTATATGAATGCTAGTCCAGCTAATCTTGTGTCTACTTTACCTGTGGGTGTTGCTACTGGCACAGAAGGAAGTGATGGTCCTTCTACGCTATCCACCCATGAAGTCCATCGCCATCATCATCATGGTGGATTTTGTCCTTGTCTTCAATTAGTTGCTGGTGCCCGTGCTTTGCATAAGGCCCGTAACCGTCCTGGTAACACGATCAAAAGCAATGCATTCGATCATGGATGTTGGAACAATTGTTTGGATTTCTGGTCTGATTCGACTGAAGGAAAGAATGGCAGTGTAAATTATTATGAACTGTATGATATTCATCAAATGGACTATTACAAAAAACCATTGGCCATGAATGTATAAATATCAAAGATAGCTTTAATTTGGAATGTACAAAGATATTACTAAAGTAGCATACCCATTTTTTTTTCTTTAGAGAAATAAAACTGTTATTATCGTGGTGAATAAATAGGGGCATAGTTGGTTTTATAGACGCCATGTTCAGGTCGATAAGGTCTTTTGGGAGCAATGAGTGTAGGATCATTGTCGAGATAAGCTGGTGGCTCTTGGTTGTGTCGATGCCGTGTATGTTGTGCCTTGGCCCATTTGCTATATTGCGTGCCAAACGAGTCAGACATATGTGTAAACTCATCATCAATCATCATAGAATAATGGTCTATTTGAGTATATGAATTCATCGTTGGTTCATGACAAACATCGTCTATGTCCATGCCCTATAGATTTGTATAAGTCCTGAATTGGCTTGTTATTCTATTGCAGTTTACATGATCTTCCATTGTGTTGGCTGGTATTTCTGGTGGATAGTAATGTGGTTTATGATGCTGTATTGTATGGCTGTATTTTGATGCAAGCGTTGTGTCTCTCTTGCCTGCAATACGGTTTAATAATGCTTCCATTTTATGTGTAGATTCGGCAGAGATAGAATCAATGTCATGCACCATTACTTTAATACATAAATTTCTGTCATTTGAAAGCAATGTTACTTTTCTTTGAGTTGCTTGTTGAAAGTACCTAAATATACCAATAAGTCTTTGTATATGTTGATGTCTATTTACATGCAGCAATCCAAAATGCGATCATCCCCTTTAGCATTGCCTGCCTATAATAAAGTATAAATGTTTGTTGATCAAACTTTTTTTTCTTCCTTACATGTATTATTTGTTTGTCAAAAACTTCATTCATTTTTTGCCCTCGAAGAGAAACCATCTTATCTCTCAAACGCAATTCCAAGAAACGCATCGCTTTCCTTGCACTTGTACACACATCTGTATCATTTCTGGAGCCTTTTAAGCCGTCTAATTCTCGAATAACTACCCAAGGCAGTAATACGAGCAGACTACCTGGGTATTTATTAGCAATGTCTAATAAAGCATCCAAGAAACCCAATTTGGACAGTAAAAAGTTAGTATCTAATACAGCTATCTCTGCAAAAGAAGCTTAAAAAAAACAAAGTGAGTTATTAAAGAGGAACAAGTTGCACTTACGAGTTTGTTGATCAAACTGCTCAAACATAGCTGTGTTGGTGTTATCTATTTGGTCATAACGGGACGTAGCACGAATATTAGCAATTTGATTATTCACGTCGTTGAGGAACTCAGGTCCGTCAATATCCATAAACTCCATATCTTCTTGATTCATTTTTTCTTTTATATAAAAGTAAAGAAAGAAAGAAATATAAAAAAGTTGGCGGACAATAAAAAAACGCGTCTCTGTTTTTTCAAGAGGATGTATGAGATACTTTATTATGAAAGAAAAGAATATAATACACTTTAGAGTAAATGACAGATGATAATTATATAAATAAAGAAAAGAAAGACAGCAGTGTATTTTGTATAAGCGCGGGAACGAAAAAAGAAAGGGGGACGAGATATGTATATATAAAGAAGAAAAGCGGATTTAGCTCATGTACAATTCACAGGCAATAGGCTCAGCACTTGTTTGACTTGGCCAATACATGGGGTTTAGACCAGTGTTTGCAGCAGACTGCATCAGTAAACTGTCTTCGGTTGCTGAAATAAGGGGATGCTGTTGTTGATGAAAAAGATGTGTATGAGGATGATGTGATTGGTCTACTATTAAGGGTTGGTACATAGTAGGGTTGTATGGATGAACTACAACAGGTGCAGCAGGCTCAATAAAATGAACAAGGCGTCTTGTTTCTTCATGGTTATTTATCAAAGCCAACAATTCTTGTTTCATGTGATGTGCAACTCCCTTGAGTGTGTGTCTAAAGAAACGAGAAGCTTGCTTGCCTTCTGTGAAATCAGAACATTGAACCCATATTGGTGATAGTGTAGGTTCTTCAGTAGGTGTGCTTTCTCCTCCTTCAGACTGTTCTTCACCTGTGAGCGATTTCTTCTTTTTCTTGACGTCTAGGTGAGGTGCTGTGGACTCCATGTAGAAGAGGGGAGGCTCACTGATATCAAAGTGGACATCTGCTAAAGCTTCATGTTCATCAAGAATAAACTCAATACTTGAGACGGCTTTTTGAGCAACTTCCATTTTAAAGTGGCAACCGCCATCGACAATGTGCCATGCAAAGATGCGTGTATCAGGGCGGTAGACACAAACAAGGTCTGTCTCTTGCATCTTGAGACGGTGCCAGGTACCGATAGTCAATGTAGTGGCAGAGAGATACAAATCTTTAGGTTCTTCATCATCATCTTCAGGCAATACAACGACTGCGTCTTCTTTTTCATTATTTGTTGTCTTTTTATCATCTTTCTTAGTGTCTGTATTATCTTTACTATCAGAGGAAGGGGTCATTATTAAACTGGAGGGATCAATGGTAGATACAGGTTCAGCTGTAATTTCTGTTTAAAGTCAATATCATGTTTAACTATAGCTTCTTTGGTCTTACCTGGGGAAAGAGAATTTTTGGAAGGGGAGGGACTGTTATCGGAAGAGGTGGATCTTAAACTGGTAGCCAAAACGGCAGTTGGGCCAGCATCAGGAACTGATACCAAAGTTGGCATGGTAGTATTGACGGATTTAGCATTTAAAGGACTTAGAGAAGGAGACACCTGACCATGTATGTATTCAGGGAAATCTAAACCTGTTACAGGTTCAACAGAGTTGTTTAGATCGTAGGGATATACTTGGGGTGGCATGCTTTGTCTCATCAGTGGGATATCATCTTGTACAGAAGAAAGCCATGTGGTAGAAAGTTGTTGTTGGTGGCCATAGTATTGAGGATAAGACATGGGTGGTGGAGTGGTACTAAATGAGGAATTTCCGCCAACAGCTGTAGGCAAAGGAGGTGGAGGGACAGAAGAAGCAGGTGTAAACAACACTTCCGCTTGAGAAGTAGGGATTCTGTTGCCATTATTATAATGAAATTGAACAGCATCTACACTCTGAGCACGGGGAGGGATAGCTAAACGAGCAGCAGCTGGGTTGTAATAGTAAGGTTGTTGGGATTGCTGATAAGGTTGCATTGGTAAAAGTGGTTGACCAAACTGTTGTTGCTGTTGCTGTTGCTGTTGCTGTTGTTGTTGTTGCTGTTGTTGTTGGTGATATTGATACAACTGAGCACGAATAGAAGCTTGATGCATTTGCATCTGAGCTCTTTTCTGCATGTGTTTTACTTTGGCTCTTCTGTTCTGAAACCAAATCTGAATTGATCTTTCACTCATCTGAAGCTGTTCAGCCAACTGTTTTCTCAGCTTAGAGTTAGGGCTGACATTGACGGCAAATGTGTCTTCCAATACAGATAATTGGTCTGCAGTTGCTCTTGTTCTTTTGCGAACAGGCGGAGCTGAAGAAGCACCAGTTGTATCTTCTTCTTCTTCATTAGGTACCGAATTTAAGCTATTTTTGTTATTATCTTCAGATAATTGTTGGGACCAGTTTTGTTGTGGTTGTTTGTTTAATAAATATGACATTTTTTTTCTTTCTGTTTAAATTAATGAAATGTAGAGAATATTATAATGAAAGGATAAGAAAGAAAGTAAGGAGGGTAAAGAGGCTTCGTGAATAAGAAAAAGAGTGGCTCTTTTTTTTTATTGAAAGAAAGAATAAAGAGATGAGAAAAAAAAGCTTAACTAATTTAAGGCGAGACAAAGAAACAGTAACGAAGCAACGATAGGAGTTTTGATAAAGGTACAAGAAAAAGCTTTTTTTTTTTTGTTTCCGCAAATTACGATGCTATGTCACTTGCAAGTTAAAAAGGTAAGATTATTTTTTACAACTCCCTACAATCAGTTTTACTCCGCAGCGTATCTGCGTACTTCTTTGTCTGTCTTTGTCTTTTTTCACTTTCTTTTCTTTGTACTTGTATGCAATCAAGACATGCAAAAGACCATCTAAAAAGATTTTGTTTCGATGGAGGAATGCATTCAAGATTTGTACTAAAAATTTCAACCCAGAAAAAGTCTGTCTGCTGACTTTTTTTTGTAACTAAAAAAAAGTAAATATAGATATTCAAGTAACAATAATTTTCTACAGTTTATTATTTGTTTGTACGTACGCTCGAGCAAAGAAGTATGCGCAACATGTCAAGATGTGATCTTGTCAATTCCCTTGATCGACGCGTTTAAACCACTGTGTTAATTAAAATCTCATCTGAAATACAGAGAACTCATTCTTTTTTGCAAGAAATGCAGCTTATTGTTTTTTGTTTCTAAAAAATCATTTCTTCTTTTTATCCAAGTCCTTCACACGCGCATAAAGAAGGTCACAAGCACACAGGCTTCTCAAGTTTAGTATCCGAACACGTTTCAATACTACGTATTCAAAACTTTATTTTCACTTTCAGCTGCTGTTTGTAAGACGTTTTCACTTTCTTACTGGGAAGATCTTTTCCATAAATAGACTTTGAGTCAATTTTGGTATGCCGTTCATAAGAACATAAAGGAGTTTTTTTTCTGACTCCTGAATTATTGACAGGATATCTTGCATTCTCGACTCCTTTCTATTTTTTTTCTTGTTCTTTTTACGAGTCGCGCCTTTTTTTTTCAGGAAAGACAGGAGGAGGACCAAATGAGGTTGCATATTTAGTACAAGCTGATTGGATACTTAAAATACATGATATTTATAAAAGGCAAGTAATTATCAACCATATAATTTTTTGTTTTTTTTTGGATATATGTTCAGCACAGACTTGTGAAAAGATGACCGCTGGATATGACAAAGTACTTGCCAATTATGTAACAAGGAATGTCTCGACCTCTTTTTTTTTTTTTTTTTTTTTTTTTTTTTTTGCTTTTTTATATGCATATCGGATTACTATCCGCATAGATGCCTTTCCTTTATACTCCGAAATGACATGGATAATGCAAAATCACGACATCATTGTTCCAATTGTCAAATTAATTTTCTGGTTGTGCCTGGTTTTTTTTTCTTCTTGTCGCATATACTGACATGCATAAATCACTTGTCATGTTTTTAACGGGTTTTTCGCTCGCAATTTCTGATTACTAAATACATTTCATGAACAATCAGATTAGAACATCAATTGAACTTGTCTATTAATTTGGAAAACAAACAGCATGAAATACTATGTTTCCCTATTTGGTTTTCGTTTTTCTTTTAGTGAATTTATAACATCCATTTTGATACATAAGACACGTTCAAAGAAATGGCATGCTTTCCAGGGAAAAGTTGACGAGTTTCAATTAAAAAGCTGTTTTTTTTAAAGAAAAAATAACAGTTTACTCTCACGATAAAGTAAGAAAAAAACACATATGTTATTATTATTATTATAGATACGCATAAGAAGGAATAGGTGGAGGTTGAGTTTTTGGTGGAGGCAATTGGGGAGGTAGCACGGCTGGAATATGGGAGTTAGAGTGATTACTTGTTCTTAGTGATGAATGTCTCCGTGGTGGATCATAGCTATGTTGTCGCTCTATGGAATATTCTGAGGAAAAGCCAACAGATGAGGGGTATGAATAAAGTGACTCGTTCTCATTAATGGGTGAGGATAAAATAGGTGATGAGGGTTGACTTATTGCTTGTCCAATGGATGATGAATGAGAGGATTGAAGCCAAATAGAATCATTCTCGGGTTGCTCGAGTGATATATTGCTCTGACTGGATGTAGAAATACTTGGTCTTGCTGCGATGAGTGAATATTCTTGTTCTTCAGTTGTGATGTGTGATAGGTCTCTGCTTGTGATTGTGGTGGCGTGATCAGCACGAATTAAGGCAATTGTACGCTTGATTTTATCTAGCCACATCTTCATTGATTCAGCATCTTCTACTTGCAGAAACCAGCTTGAGGAGTCCTCATGACCCATCTTTTTGATTTCGATACAAAACAATGCACCTGTAAACTTGTCTGTTGCAAACGCATGCGTGTTTTTTGTCAGCTCAAGGAACTCCCTGTATGTTTCTGGTGTTTCTGTCTTGAACGAATAGAGAAAACGATCGACAAGTACAACATAACGTTTCTTGATTGTCTTTATAAACGAGAAAGTGGGTGCACGATGCTTAGTCAGCCACCCAGTACAATTTGCATGTTGAAGAATAAGGTTGACATGAATGCCACTTGGTCTTGGTCGAAAGGTCTTGGGGTCGTTAATGTCCAACATACTTTCGTTTGTTTTTACTCGTCGAACTGGTACTTCGTCAATTGGAAAAGGCAAAGAACTTGTAATAGGATGAGTGGTGGAAACGGAGACAAGAGCATTAGTCAAGATTTTCATTGGTTTTATAGAATTTTCTTCTGGCTGCTTTTGTGACTGAGAACGACTACTGAAAATCATGTTTATGTACTACGGGAAAGAAGGGAAAAAGGAGGAAAAAATGTATATATAAAAAGTGAAAGGAAAAGAAAGGGCTTTGTTTGCCTGCTCGCTTTCACTTACTATTGTCGTGATTCCTTGGTTGTGAAACGGTACCCCGTAGCCCTTTGAAATTAAAATAGGATGAAACACAACCTGTCATAGCTACTTTTTTGCACAACTTTTCACACGATTTCACCAGCTTAACGGATTCTCTGATCTTCTCAATTAACCGTATTAAGTAAAAGGCATTTTAAAAGTGCTTAAATCCTACATTGAGACGCCGATTCGTAACTTCAAAACGAGAAAGGGATTGGTTCATTTAAGGACAAAAGAAAAACAATAGACTTCTTGCACTACGGGAAGGTAGATAAAAAGAAAAAATCGCATAAAACCAGCTTGATTAAACCAAAAAGAGAAAGGGAGCGAAGACAATGTTTTAAATTGTCAAGTACTGATTATTTGCTGCAATGTTTTTTTAGAATAAGAAGATTTAGCGATAGGGATGCCATGTGATAACAAGTGTTCTTAAGTGCTACAACTTTGTGTGCCTTGATATTACTGATCAATTGATAAACACCTTATTTGTATGCTCGAAACAAACACTTTCTTTTTTTAAGTTTATTGTTATTTTATTGTTGCTTGCATATATGTACGTATGTGTTTAGATATAACGAATGAATAAGATGAATAAATGGAATGATAAATGAATAAAAAAAGAAAAAGAAAAGGAAATATGAGAGAGTGAGAGAGTGAGAGAGGAAGGAAGAGAAGGAAATAGAAAATAGAGCGAGTTACATAAGAAAAGCAATACTATAGATCAACCAATAGACAGGCTTTTTTTCTTTACTCGATGTTGACAAATCTGGATTGGTTCTTGTTGCTCTTGGGAATAATTACCTTGAGAATACCGTCTTGGTAGGAGGCCTTGATTTGTTCAGCATCAATGGGGTTGGGGAAATTGAAGGATCGTGTAAATGAACCAGCAACACGTTCATTGACCCACCATTTAGGACTGTTGTTATACTGAGCCACTTGGCTGTCTTGGTCCTTCTTTTGTACAACTTGCTGACCCTCAGCAGTGGCACCATCAGCACCAGAGGCAGTAGAGGAGGCCTTGTTCTCTTGTGCTTTTTGCTCCTCTTCCAAAGCAGGGCCTTCATGGTGTTCCTTCTTCATCGTGCCGCTCAAAATCAGAGTACGGCCATCGTTCACTTCAATCTTGATATCCTTCTTGTCATAACCAGGAATCTCAGCATGCAACTCGTAGAACTCGGGCTTCTCAATAATGTCGGTGGCAGGGTAGCGACCAAAGACACTGTTGTTATTGCTGTTGTGACCACGGTTGCCTTGGTTACCGAAGAATGGACTGACTTCGCTGTTGAACATAGGGCTAAATAAGGGCTGGTCAAAGACAGCCATAGCACGTTGCATATCACGTAAAGCGTCAGAGAATAAGCGTTGAGAAAGAGCCATTTTTGTTTCTTGTTTCTTGGACTTTATAACTTGAATATGATGATGAGACACAAAAGTGCCAGGAAACAATGAGTCTTTATATATCTTTTTCGAAGGGTTTGTGGTGAAAGATCTAGAAAAGACCTACTTCCATTTTTGGCATTTTCTACAATTTTCTGGAGCACTCTTTTTTTTTTTTTTTTTTTTTTTTTTTTTTTTTTTTTTTTTTTTTTTTTTTAATTATGCAATTCTAACCGTTATAATCACAAGACCTCTTGCTCGAAAGTTGTAGAAAATACCACAAGAGCCAAGAACGCCCTCAGTGACTGCACTTCGATCTTCTTCACTCTAGACCATGGCGTCTCTAATATTACACAATACCCTCTTGTTGTGTATATGCGCATAAGAGTATATGCATGGTTTTTCTTTTTCTTTTTTAAAAGAAAAAAATAAAAAATAAACCAGTAGTACATATGAAAATGCGATTATGTCAAAGTCTTGTTACCGAAATTCATTGTAAAAAAATCATGCAACGGAAGAATGTAATGCCTTTTCGAGTTCAGTCAAGGATGGAAAAGGAAGTTGCATGATTTTTTTACAATGAATTTCGGTAACAAGACTTTGACATAATCGCATTTTCATATGTACTACTGGTTTATTTTTTATTTTTTTCTTTTAAAAAAGAAAAAGAAAAACCATGCATATACTCTTATGCGCATATACACAACAAGAGGGTATTGTGTAATATTAGAGACGCCATGGTCTAGAGTGAAGAAGATCGAAGTGCAGTCACTGAGGGCGTTCTTGGCTCTTGTGGTATTTTCTACAACTTTCGAGCAAGAGGTCTTGTGATTATAACGGTTAGAATTGCATAATTAAAAAAAAAAAAAAAAAAAAAAAAAAAAAAAAAAAAAAAAAAAAAAAAAAGAGTGCTCCAGAAAATTGTAGAAAATGCCAAAAATGGAAGTAGGTCTTTTCTAGATCTTTCACCACAAACCCTTCGAAAAAGATATATAAAGACTCATTGTTTCCTGGCACTTTTGTGTCTCATCATCATATTCAAGTTATAAAGTCCAAGAAACAAGAAACAAAAATGGCTCTTTCTCAACGCTTATTCTCTGACGCTTTACGTGATATGCAACGTGCTATGGCTGTCTTTGACCAGCCCTTATTTAGCCCTATGTTCAACAGCGAAGTCAGTCCATTCTTCGGTAACCAAGGCAACCGTGGTCACAACAGCAATAACAACAGTGTCTTTGGTCGCTACCCTGCCACCGACATTATTGAGAAGCCCGAGTTCTACGAGTTGCATGCTGAGATTCCTGGTTATGACAAGAAGGATATCAAGATTGAAGTGAACGATGGCCGTACTCTGATTTTGAGCGGCACGATGAAGAAGGAACACCATGAAGGCCCTGCTTTGGAAGAGGAGCAAAAAGCACAAGAGAACAAGGCCTCCTCTACTGCCTCTGGTGCTGATGGTGCCACTGCTGAGGGTCAGCAAGTTGTACAAAAGAAGGACCAAGACAGCCAAGTGGCTCAGTATAACAACAGTCCTAAATGGTGGGTCAATGAACGTGTTGCTGGTTCATTTACACGATCCTTCAATTTCCCCAACCCCATTGATGCTGAACAAATCAAGGCCTCCTACCAAGACGGTATTCTCAAGGTAATTATTCCCAAGAGCAACAAGAACCAATCCAGATTTGTCAACATCGAGTAAAGAAAAAAAGCCTGTCTATTGGTTGATCTATAGTATTGCTTTTCTTATGTAACTCGCTCTATTTTCTATTTCCTTCTCTTCCTTCCTCTCTCACTCTCTCACTCTCTCATATTTCCTTTTCTTTTTCTTTTTTTATTCATTTATCATTCCATTTATTCATCTTATTCATTCGTTATATCTAAACACATACGTACATATATGCAAGCAACAATAAAATAACAATAAACTTAAAAAAAGAAAGTGTTTGTTTCGAGCATACAAATAAGGTGTTTATCACTACTGAATATTGTTGGTTTTCTTTCATGTGCATCTTTAACAAAAAAAAAAAAAAAAGCGCCGTTTAATTATATTGTATTTCATGTCATTTTGTTCTGATGTCTCGTACGCACACATATCAACAGTTAAATATAAACGCGCCTATGCAGCATTGCCTAAAACTTTTATATTTTCTTTTGACATTCTATTCCCTAATAAATAGTTTGAGCTTCTTAAGGTATCTAAAAAGTTTTAAACGCTGTCAAGTATCACATGCATCAAGTTCCGTTTATCATTGTTCTAGTCAATAAGCTTTCTTTCTTTTTTTCCTGCAAAAGAATAAAGTCCGTAATCCTTATTCTCGTTTCCTTTAATTGCTTTTATTCTTTATTGAATGCGAAAAAAGAAAACTTAGAGATTACAAGAATTTGGACGCAACTTAGTGGGCTGTATTGATTTAGGGAGACTCGAATAGAGATGCATACAAGACATAAGTTGGGATTTTTTAGTGTTCAAATTTATCACATCTGTGCTGTAATACTTTATCTACAGTTGCTTAAAAGTTCTTTTCTTCTTCTATTCTTGGTCTTTTTATTTTTACTCTATTTACTTCTGCTTAAGGCCTCGAATAACTTTTTGATCAAGTCCACAAAAAACCAAGTTGCTTCCTTTTGGTATTTAGGCGTGATTTTTAAATAAACAAGTCCAGACCTAAAGAAGCAAAGGTTGGGGTCAAAGTTTTTTGTGTAACTTTTTCAGACCAATAACACGAGGATCTATACAAAAATCGATAAATTGACCATTTTTTAACAATTAAAAGCTTCTTTTTTGGTGTTTGCCGACGTGCTTGAACAAAAAATATAAAAAAAGAGATTAAAATAGGAAATAATAACTTTTTAAAGCAAATTTTTTAAAAAAATTTCTTTTTTCTCTTGCTTATTTCTTTTTCGTTATTTGATGGACTTGGTCAAGCGATTCTATTCCAGCAAGCTATCGTCAAAGAAGTCAACTGTTTGTGCTAATAAATCAATTTTGCTGGGACGAAGAAAGAGTAAACGGTCAAACAAAAGCAGTAGTAGTATATTATCTTCAGCCACCTCAGAATATAGTGAAGACAATAATGAGTGCGGCCATGACGACGATGATCCTAGCAGTAATATGATGAATCTGTACAAAAAAAAGCACCAGCACAAAATAAAAGCAGTCGAAAGCTACCATGATATGCATCAAAAGCTTAGTACAACAGAACATTTCATTGATATGACAGCAAGCAGTAGTAGCAATAATGAAATATATCACCATCTCAGTTATAGTATACCAAACCAAAAAAGTCATATATCATCACCGATAAGTAAAGCGTCTGTCCTTCAAATAAAAGATAATAAGATAACGTCTGATTATGCAGATAAAAAACATAGTTCTTGTAGTAAAGTAAGTGTCAATATGAAAAACTAAGATATAGTTACTAACACTATTTTTTGTTAGCTGTAAGTACATTATTTATTTAGTTCAACTGATTCATTTTAAACAGAGTCAAAAAAGAAGACTCCACCATGTACTCTCCTTTTACTAAACGGCCTGAAATAATTGACAGTAATTACATACCCCTACCAACAGTAACAAGAAAATACATCGATCCTCCTCCTGATGTTATCTTGGACGCCATACCATCTTTGTCTCTTACCGCTAAGAATCGACAGATGGCTGATTCTCAAGACAAGGATCAAAAGATGAAAAATTCATCTGATCCTGTTAGAAATAACACCCCTTCAACTTCTTTATCAGTAAGCAAAAAAGAAAAACAAAGAAGGAAATTAAAGATTGACACAAAGAGACAGAGTCTCGGAAGCAATCAAATAGACCCAATGATTGTTACAGCTTTGAATAGTGAAGAACAAGTGTTGATGCCGGACATTAGCACTTGGTTGTCTCAAACAGTAGGCAACGCTTGATACCTTTTTTTTTTTTGCTAGGAGCCCCCTAATTTTCAAATAATAAAGAAAGCAGATCATAACCGTAAAATTCAAGCATTTCTTAACAATCATAATCATATTTACTGGAGCACTGTACATGATCTCACACTTGAGGTAGTCTTGGCAGTTGTTGTGTTTGCTTAAGAATCGATGTAAAACAAAGACAGTGAATTACAGCACCAAACAAATTGTGATTGAAACTTTTATTGCCTAATCTTTGCAATGAATCCAAAAGGACTCCCAATGACCATTTTATTTTTACGAAACTATTACAGTGAAAGTAAATGAAGTTTACATATCATTTTAATAAACGAACAAACATGTCTTTTTTTTTTAAAAAAAATGTCCAGCATTTTCCTAGCAGAAGCAACAAAACTATAGCGGTTTGATAAAAGATAAACGCTAAGAAATAAGCCAAATATTTTATCAAGATACACAAACTCTTTATTTCCTATTTTACTGGTGATAGTATTTGTTTTACCTTGAGAAAGCAGGCCTTTATTCATTAGAAAAGAGTTTTTTATCTCTTAACGAAGTATATCTAAAAATCTCGAGAATTAACATCATTTTGTATAAAATTGTTTCTTGACCCGGAAAGCTCAATAAATGCGTGTTTGAAGTATTCTTAATAAACTGTTTAATCATTTTTTTTTTAGAAAAGACCAGCTTAATCACTAACATAAGTTTCTTTATGAAAAGCCTGTATTGCTCCTTTGTAGTGTATTGAATGTAGCTTTTCTTATAATAATAAAGAAATATTTAATATTTGTCTTTTTTTTTTTTTTTTTTTTTTTTTTTTTTTTTTTTTTTTTTTTTTTGCCTTCTATGTTTTTAAATAATTTGATTGACAAATATAAGCTTCCTTTAACTTGTACCTTTAAAAAAGCTATAGTTGTGATTCGCGATAGCTTATTCCGTAAAAGTTAGGCCTTGAAGCCCTCTTTCAATGTCACAAGTTTACCTCTAAAAAATCAAGATCATTTGATTCACACATTGCCGTTACAAATGCTACACAGTTTCCAGATTTAATTACTGAAAACATGCGAATATCACATAACAAGCATCAACAAAAAAACAAATCAACTTGTATTTGTCAAAGTCTAACTCTCTGGTCTACAATGAGAACATTCATAATCCAGTAAGTATATACAAATGAGTAAATTGATGTACGCACATAATTGTTTTAACTACATGTATTACAATAGCCCTTGTGCCAACCGATAAAAGTGCCACAGCAGGAATAGTGATACATTAGCTCTGGCGTTTAAAAATGGCTTAGTTTGGAGATTTGTTCTGAATTAAATCAGCACTCTTTTTTTTTGAGATTATTCTTGGCTATGAAACTTGATTTTCATCGATATGCATTTCATGTATCCAAATACATGTAAGCATACTGTTTAGGTCTATAATTAAGCAAATAAACCGCTTGTATAAGACTGCGCAATTCATTTTACACAAATACAAAAACTTTTCTATGCTGTGAATGGTTTTTGAGAAGATGACACAAACCCCAATTTCCCAATTCTGCAATTCGTGTTCCTGAAAAAAGAAAAGTAGCTGACAATGTCTCTTTATTCTACTATATTGAGCAAGAAGAAAAGATTCACTTACTATTAGACAAGCTTATTCATGTGGTATTCACACAGTTAATAAACACAGGTAAATCGTAAAATAACAAACCCAAAGTACACAGGTTTCTTTACAAAGAAGATGTAATACCTTCATAATCACAAAAATTTCCCAAGATCAAGTCAATTGCGAAAAAGTATTACGTGTATGGTGCTTTGAATACAATACATTGTAATTTTGACATTGTTTTTTTTTTTACCTTTTCAAGAAAAAAAGAGAAGTAGACCACTTAGAAGATGAGAAGCATTGAGAACAGAAAGATTTAGGAGAATGGTAAGCATTAAATTACGTAATTCAATAGTGTTTTACTAGTGACTTTAGCAACCATTTTTCTTTTAAAGATTAGATGAATGCATTAATGTTAAATTTTTGTAACTGAGTTCTAAAGTGCATTGACCAGTCATTACTATGCATTCATTTGAAATCGACAATATGTAGAGGTGAATGTCGAGGCAAAAGAGCTATATGTATTTCAATCGAAAAAATTGACTTGGTTCTCTTGCAGAAGAATAAGTGATATTAACATACTTTTGTGTTCATGAATTGTACATCATTCTCCTTAAAGTGAAACCAAGTGAGTTTACCATTGAAAATATCAGGTGAACACTATGTAAACGAAACACATGTGAATTCTCCATAGAGAATTAAAGAGAGAGAGAGAGAGAGAGAGAGAGAGAGAGAGAGAGAGTGTGTGTGTGTGTGTGTGGAGAGAAAAAGACAGGCAAAGAAAGAGTTTTCTCAAGCACAAAGCAGGGATTCAATTAACCAAGTACAATCTAACTTGTTGTACTTCATATGCTAGGGAAAGAATTACTTAACGGCGTACACATTGGCGGCGTACACATTGGTCTTGAAGCCAAAAAAAAGTTATGTTTTTTATATAAATAAGTGCCTTGTTTTTCTGTCAAGAGTATTTTATTCATCAAATCAAACCAATTTTAACAATGCGTGCCTTCTCTATTCTCTCTATTGCTCTTGCCCTCTTTGCTTCTGGTAAGTACCAAGAAACTCGCAACAATGGTTGTACTCAATCATTTGTCGATTAGCCAATGCTGCTGCTGTTGACAAGCGTGCCATCTCTTCTAATGTTCAAACCTGTGTCAACGACATTACTGCTGCCGGTACTCAACTTACCGCTGTCAAATCTGATGTAAGTTTTTTTCTTCTAAAGACTGAGACTCATATATCATCATAGGTTGCTGGCTTCACCAGTGCTGCTGGTTACAGTGGTGCCCTTGCTATCCACACCAAGGAACAGGCCCTTGAAAATCTTTTGAAGACTGCCACTACCAGCTGTTGTGTTCAAAAGACCACTGTCACTGATGAAGAAGCTGCTGCTGTCCTTAATGTCATCTCTACCTTGGTTCCCAACATTGAAACCACCTTGTCTTCCCTTGTCAGCAAGAAGTCTCAATTCGATACTATCTTGTTGGCTACCACTCTTGTCAAGACTGACATTAAGAACTTGAAGACCCAAACTAGTGCTTTGGACACCTGTTTGGTTGCTGTCACTCCCTCTGCTTACACTACTGATGCTAATGGTTATGTCACCAGAGTCAATGCCGCTTTTACTTCTGCTAGCACTGCTTATGGTATCTAATTATTTATTGAATAAAACCTCTTAAATCATGATTTTCATCATGATATACTTTATTATATGAAACTATTTGGCTGGAGGATTTTCTTGATTTGAAATCATTTCTGAAATGTTCTTTTGTAACAGACTCCAATCTTCGGGCTTAGGAATTGCCATCTATTTTGAAACTGTAAATAACAACAACAGTAATAAATAAACTTTACCTCGCCGATATCATAAACATAGACATGTCCATCACTTGAGCCAATAGCAGTCTTTTTACCTTCTTTATCCCAAGCAATCTTGTTAAGTGCCTTACCAGAACCAACTTGGGTACTAACAAATGGCTCTTCGGTATCTGCATTCAAGTTCCACAAGTCAAATTGACCTGTACCATCAACTGTACCAAACAAAGCAGGATGTGTAGGTGACCATTTAACGTCATACACGTAATCGTCTGCGTGTTCAAACGAGTACAAGGGAGTAATGCTAGAAGGTTGAGTGGATGTCTTTGAGATAGACTATAGACTATGTCAACATCATCTGATTATACACAGGTTGCTTTGTCTTTTACCTTGGCTCTCCAAAGCTTCACAGTCCAGTCAACAGATGAGGTAAGGTATAAATCTGAGAAATCAACAGGGCCATGCAGAGGATGGAAATTTAAACCAGTAACCATACCATGATGACCGCGGTAGGTGTCGTATTGATTAATGCCCGCTTTACTAATTAAACACTGTCAGTCACTCATACAAAAGCAAACCATAACACTTTTTACCTTCCAGCACGATCATAACGGTTTGCTTGATAGATGTTACCTTCTTCTGTACCAGCCCAAAATGCGGTTGTTTCATTATCAGGAAATCCCATGCATGTCACGGAGACTTCGTCTGTCTTGTTATGAGCAGGATGAAGCAGCTCCAAATAGTCTTGAGGTTGAGCCAACATATCCAGCTGCCATGAACAAATGAAACCATCCGTACTGGCAGAAATCAAGTTATGGGCATTTTGAGTGCCCACCATTTCAATCGAATAAACAGGATGTGTATGGCCACCAGCAGACAAAGGTGTCTTGAGAACAGGCAGTGATTTAGCACGCGTGTCCCACAGGACAATTTGACCAGAATAAGTACCACCAATGATATAATTTGGGTGGAATTTACTAAACATAACACTGAGCACATCAGATTGTGAATGGAACACGAATTCAGGGCGATCCAACAAATGTTCATTCCAGACAAGAGCAACACCATCAGGCTCATTAGGCGCAAGAGGATTTTTGTTGTAAGAAGAGACAACCAATTCAGGGTACTAAAAGGCTTAGTCACTGCTGTCTAATCTCTCAACTTACTTTTAAGGACCAATTCACATCTGTAACTGATCTGTTTTTGCACCATTTTTCGTCCCAAAACTTGCAGACAAATTTGACATGTTTTCCAGAGTTCTCATCGCTACAAGAATGAATATTTTTGTATATAGACAAACACTTACTTTTCAACATCAATGCCAAGGGTATAATCTTTCATAAAGTCATATTTCTCATTTAAAGCTCTTTCAACAAGCTTAGTTGAAATATCAACAAATTCAGCAAATTCTTGAGACTTTTGAATGGTCTTTGCTTCTTCTTCAGTTAATTCTATTTTTTTTTCTCTTGGTTTAGCATTTGAACTTGATGACTCAACACTTTTTGTTTACCTCGAATTTCTTCTTGTTTTTCTTGTTCTGCTTTTCGAATTTCTTCTTCTAGTTGAGCTATCTTCTGCTTTTCTCTCAACTCAAATTCCTCAGTGATTTGTTTTCTGATTTCTTCTTCAGAAATCTCTGGGGCTTCCAATGATCCATCTGTTGTTTGAATTTCCTTGCTGTAGACAACTTGTTCCTGTCTTATGTTAACTATGTATTATGAGTTGTCTCAACTTACAAGGGGAGGAATGTCAGCAACAAAAGTTTGTGCTTCAGTGAGTTCTGCTACATAGTGAGGGGTTGTCTGAGCAGGCTGAGAAGTAGTTGAGAGCATAGAAAGTCTTGCATCTGATCTATGTATTCACTCAATACACACTGTTATATCATAATATAAGTCTTACTGGCTCATAGGAGTTCCAGGTGAGGAATAGCCAAAGTTAGCTGAAGTTGGGCGTGAATTAGAAAACTCGGATCCTGCATCTGACCCACGATCACTGCCTGCAGTTGTAGTAGCAGCACTAGGTGTGGAAGGGCGCTCTCCTAAAACAAGGGCGACCAAGTCATCAATAGCCTTTCGGTCTCTTCCAGTTGTAGAGCTAGTTGTAGACTTGCAAAACAGTTAGAAACCTTGCCTCATCAATACTACTTACAGAAGACTGTGTAGACTGGCTTTCAAGTAAAGCTCGTCTTTCTTCTCGAGCACGTCGAAGTTCAGCTAGCTTTTGTCTTTTTTTCTCTAATTCTTCTTTTCTGCGATCCATCTTTTGAGTAATCTGTCTTAATAGAAAAAGAAAACGATACAAGAAAAAAAAAAAAAGAGAAGAGTTTTTACCCCTTTATCTGTTTTTAACGGTTCACTCTCAACGCGCAAAAACAGTCTCTGACTTTGAACTACTTTATTATTCTCTGCATCCTATTGGCTCGAAAGATTATTGCTCAAGAAGCATACTTTTGACAGCTCGTTTAATGTGTAGTTTGACACTTTTCGTATCAGATCAAAGAAGAGATTTAATAAAAAAGAGATGGAGCTCCCTAAAAAACAACATAAAAGCCTTGTAGCTCAACTGAATTCTAAAAAACACATATTTCGCTTGTTCTTGCAATCAGAATTATTTCTAGGTAATGAACCCGGAAAGAATGATAGCAGGCCAATGTCATGATCTTCTTTCATCTTTAATTGACTGGTCAACCATAGTCCCTCATCACAAAAAGAAACAATACAAAAAAGCTTTACAAATACTTTGTTACTACTAAAAGAAAAACGTTTGATATGATTTAGAATGTGTAGAAATCAATTGTGCACACTATCTACTTAGTAAGATTTCAGCCCTCAATATGAACCTTTTTAAACATTACGTTCATTATAAAATCTTGAGCTGTAAACCAAGTTCCTTTACAATTCGCTTTGAGTAAATCGGACAAGATAATGACACCAATAGCAGATTAGCAACCCGCTGCAGGTGCGACTGTTTCTCAAAATAAACTATCATTTCTGCCTTCCAATTCCCTTCTATATTTCAGTATACATAAAGGAACATATTTATGCAAAAACATAGCAAGTTTAGAAAAAGTGAAAAAATCATTAATTTGTCCGTGTGATAGCCGCTAAAAGTTTATATTTATTTGAAAGGTTTTGAAGACTGGGCCCTATGGAGTAAATGTCTAATCATCAGTTCAAAAAAAGAAAAGCACAAAAAAAACTATAGAGTGATAAATATAGGAAAAAAAAAGACAGGAAGCATAGACGATGATGTACTATAGTGTATAGAGGTAAGAAGAAATAAGAAAGGAGAAAATAAAAGGAAAAGACAGGTGCATAATGGAAGTATAAACACCACAGGACGGAGGAGAGAATTAGCTGTCGATTTGTACTGGATATGGCGAGGGTATCAACCAAAGGAGAAAAGTCAAACCAGAGGTATCTTTTTCTTCGCTTGAGAAGGTCTTGTCGGGAAGATCCATACTCTCAATTTCAAGAAGTAGTTGGCAAATGATTGGCTACCAATTTGACCATCGTGTGCAACAGTCAGATCTTTGAGCTTGTAGGCTTGGAGGGCGTAATATTCTAGGCAACAGATTCAAGACATAATCAATTGGATTAGGCTGTATATCAGCTGGTAACCTCAAGCGTTCAGCGGCGCGCAGACAACCGAGTACATGTTTTCTTCTGATAGGTGATGAGCCACATGAGCAAGTAGAGGTGTACTTTGGAATCCACCCAAGGCGCCAACGGAGGATACTTTGACGGTCATAGATCAACATAAGCAGCAAGGTAGGATCAATCCTACCAACAAAGGGCCTGCAGGTAGAGATGAGGACAGAGGCATTTGTTTGTGCACAAAGAGCATCCAAGTTACGCTGACGAAGTCCCAAGAGTTGCTTCTTTGCGTTTCCATCGGCTTCAACACAGCCGGAAAGCGTATTATAACTATCGCTAAGACGCAACCAGATGTGGCTCTTGTTTGATACTTGTGACTAGAGAAAGATCTGCTGTTGCCGAGCAAAGGGATACGTATCAATGTGTGCCATTAGTTGCATTATTAGTGTGTCTTCTGGGAGCGTTGCGAAACGGATCATTATCTTGAAGACGAGGTGCTCTTTACATTTGGCCATGGAAGGAAGGTTGGTCATCAGTTTAAATGATCCGGTTGTTCCCTTTGAATGGCTATTGACACAGAGTCGCAGGCAAGTATCTTGTGCATGTTCTAGAGTTCCAAAATCGGATTTTCGGTAAAGACCAAGAAAAATACCATACTCCAATTTCGGACGTATAAAGGTACTCCATCGCTGCTGCTAATACTGCCTGCTGTTGCTACCAAAAGCACATACAACTTTTTCTAGCTGTCGTAAACACAGGAGCTCGCTAGCTCTGCTGGCCATTCTTGTTGTTTTACAGTCACCCCCGTTCACAGATTGTTGTCAGGAAACGATTTAAAGGCATCCGCAAAATAGCTTCTTGGCATTTTTTTTCGCTCTTGGTCACTCCTCATTATTCCTCAACATTATCTTTGTTTATCATTCAAAGCTTTAAGGAGTTTAATAGTATAAAGAACTGCATTGTGCATTTGAAGTGTTATGTTTTCGTCAAAGGCAAATTATAGAGTTTATACGTAGCTCAAATTCGACAGCTACAAGAACAACATTAAAGAGATCAGAACACCACAAGCAGTATAGAAAAGTATGAGAGAAAAAGGAAAAAACTCTACTTATTATATCTAAAAGGGAAATTATTCATAGCTAGGAACGCATACGCTACATCGAAGGTCAAATTCGATTTAACAGCAACTATTTTAGGTGCTGTTTTGTACCAAGATCAATTCGATTAAATCTGTTTCTGTGTGTTTTTGTGATCATCTTCTTGGAATAATCCGCAAAATATATAAAATCAATTAGTCACTTATTTTATATTCTATTAAAGTGATTCGAACATAACAGTAGAGGCATTTTCCAGCTGTTTAATATCTTTTGCTTGATGAAACTAGATTTTTCATAGCAATGTGTTTTACAAAACTCTATATCAGTAGCAGTTTGAAAATCTTTGGCTTAGAAGTCTTTGGATTTGATGCTTGGCTGTTTGATCTCATAAACATAAAGGGGTATATCCATGAGTGTTATGCCACCGTCAGCTTTTTTTTTTTGCATACGGTCTTTTACTTCTTGTTCTTTTCTAAGATACGAAAAGTGTTTCTATACAAATCCGATCTGACATTTCATTAGATATATATTAGCACCGACACTGCATTGTATTAACATATTAGTTTACCCTTGAATGTTGACCCTAGCGTTAGATGTGCTTTTTGCATACTCTTTAAGCTGATAATCTATGCTAATGCTATGTAAAGAATCGATAAGATTACGGCAAAAGGACGCTTCATTAACCTCGTCCAGTTTCCGATTTCCAATGAAATAGAAGTCGTATCTATAAGTTTGTTCAGTCTGTTGTGTTGCGTATACAAGCTTATTGGTTTACATGATTTTGAGGAATTTTGCTAAAATAGTATCTTCTTTGATACGAGCAATAAAATGCCTCTTGTTGTTCTATGATATAAGACATAAAAAATTGTTAGTTGTTTAAGAATTAGGTTGATGAGATACACAAGGGGTATTGGAGGCGATACATACCGAAGAGCAAAATAAATCAATTACTTCCAGATCCATACTGTTCTCCATGCTATTTCTCCAGTACTCAGAAACTACTGTAAAATACACTTTTTTTTTTTTTTTTTTTTTTTTTTTTTGGAAAGTTCTAAAAGTTCACAAGCATTTAGACTGAGTTGGCTATCTATTAAAGATCAATTTACTTTACATATCTAATTTGGGTGATCTAAAGCCTCTTAGGGTAATTCTAGGTTCGCTTTCTTGTAAAATGAAGCAATCATAATCATTAGGAGTAACTTTCCAAAACTAAACTCATGTTAAAAACAAGCAGGCAACTTTCACTTCACTTTTACCTCAGCTTTCATCTCATTGGCTTTAGTTTTTGAAATTGAGAGCAATCCTCTCTGCAGATGTTAAAAGAACAGTTAGTAAAACTTATTTTAGGGTGCGTTATGGTCAATATATTCTATGATACATCTCTGTTATATATGTCGTCTTTCATAATATCCCAAAAAATTTCTACAGTATCCAAACGAGCAGCGATCAGTTTAGAGAAACGAATTTGGTTAAAGAATCCCAGAGAAGAGAACCCAGCACGCATAGCTATGAGAGCAGACTGTGTGTTTTGACGAATCAGAAAGGAGACATCAATTTGAGCCTTAGTATTGAACGAAATGCCTAGATATTCAAAAGACGACGCTGTTGGTATTGGCGTATCATAGATCGAGTATGGCTGGCTAGGAGCAGGGAGACCGGTGACGATAACACATTATAGTGGATTCCAACGATATTCAAGGCTTAGAGAGTGGCGCTGTGCACGGTTAAGTAATGATTGCATAGTGAACGGCGTGCCATAATCACAACATCATCTGCATATAGTAAACTATTGATCCAAAGGCCGTTATGGAGTCTCTTAGGATTGATTCTTCTGTTTTGCCTTACTGCTGGTAGGAGGTGCATGCCACGAAATATTTTCGGAAGAGAGTCAATATACAAAGAGTATAGGAAGGGGGACAGTATGGAGCCTTGTAACACACCAGTAGAAGGATGGAAGGCAGTGGAGTTAAAACCTGAGATAATCACTTCAGTTTCAACCTGATCAAAAAGGCATTGTAAAATACCCAAAAAAGGCGGGGAAATACTAAGCAGAAGAAATAGGTATTGCATATGTGTGATATTGCTGTCAGTATGTATGATATTGAAGTGGAGGCAATAGCCATGTTTCAGTAGTAAATAAGAGTAAGCTCGACTTTAATGCGTTGGTAACTGCAGATATTGTCGGACGAGGGAGACCAGTAGAGTTCCATATAGTGAAGGTTAAAGGAGTGAAAGTTGGATCATAGGTAGAAGCGTAATTAGAGTCATAATTCGTAGGTGAGTGCATAGAGGTATTTGAATCGATGGTGACCATTTTGTTAATCACTGTCTGGTGCGTCACCAGGTTGATCTTGCATTAGGTCGTCAGCGTCAGATTCCTTATTCAGAAAGGATTTTATGTGGAATGTGTCATCTGGGAAAGTAGACTGAGCCTACTCGTAGTAAGCCATCCGCGATGTACAAAATCACGGGCCACTGGCCGGTGAACATGTACACGCATGTATTCCAAGGCATGGACCAGGCGTTGTTGATGAATTTTCTTCAGCTTTGTTATACGCTCTTCGTCATTGGTCAGAGTCTCAAGGAGCTTGGGATCGCGAAGGTGTTGGGGATCGAAAGAATTGAAATCCTGGACAGGCACAATCTTCCATTTTTCTAGAATAACTTTGAGCTCCTCATAATATCCAATATGAATAAGCACAGCAACAGCTCCTCTTGCTGGACAATGGATATCCAAAACGCGGCCAGAAGCAGCACCTAGCTTGTGAAGCTTGTTGCGCATTTTGCATTTCTCTGATGGCTCTCCGTTTTTAGATACTTTTAGCCCATCATTTCTTTTGAATTTCTAATTTCTTCATTTTTTTGGATTCTACTTTTTGA
Organism: Gilbertella persicaria; assembly: GCF_025201335.1. NCBI lineage: Eukaryota > Fungi > Mucoromycota > Mucoromycetes > Mucorales > Choanephoraceae > Gilbertella > Gilbertella persicaria. The sequence continues at coordinate 48,202 of NW_026252012.1, forward strand.
CATGAAAACAGTAATTTAAACCCATCCATTTTTTTAGAAGAAAACTCTGCCAATGTTCATGTCAAGCTTTAAAACATAACAACAATTTGTCATTACATTCTACAATGTTTTTTCCTGCTGTATTAAGAAAGATTACAGCTTGGATTGACTAGATAAGACTTATTAACCATTTATATAGTAAAGAATAAAGAAAAAAAAAAGAGAAATCCAATGCCTTAATCTAGTAATGTTATGAGCATCCTTGATGGTCAGAAAGATGCTTTCCAAGAGAAGCAAGCTAAAATCAAGACAATTGAAAAAGAAGATACCCAAATGCAATACACTATTCTAGCAGAATGAGGTGGAGACTAAGCAAGCTATTTAAAGCCACCATTATCAGTTGTATCTGCTGAACAAAGATCTTTAAATAGAAGGTTAATGCGCAGTGAACATCCACGCGTCTCTTGTTCCAGACAGTCACATTGTCATCATCTTTTTTCTTTTTCTTATTTTTCAACTCGACCCGAAAGTAGCTCTCTATGACACAACTGCACTGGGACTCTTCATTTTATCTTGTCATAAACCATAAAATGGAATCAAATGATATCAACAAAACAAATCGCTTAAAGAGATCTATATCAACAGAATCACTTGAAAGAGCCTTGAAGCGATCAAGACCTTTTCGGAACGATTCGCCCAAGTAGGTTTCTTATGGATTTGTCATTATTCTGATTCTGTATAGTCCCTCGACAGAAGAGAAGAAAACCCTATACCCCAATACATCACAAGTGCTAAAGCCTGTATCCATTTCAACAAGAACATCAAATGAAGAATACCGAAAAATGAATGATATTCTGTACACAATTCACAAAGAACGATTTGGTGACCCAGAACAAAGAGAAAGTTGGTGGAATAAACAAGAAGATGTAGATATGATAGAAGAAGACAATCACCAATATAATGCCATGAATTCTGTACTCAAAGAAGCTTTCTTACAACGAAGAAATGCTTACTAAATCTGGTCTTTTTCGCCTTACAAAATAACCCTTTTCCTTTTTTCGTAATACCCGTGCACAAGCTCATTTTCTCATTCACAATAAAAAAGTAACAAAAAGCCCTTTTTTCTTCTTTTTTTTTATATATTTCTATTCTTTATGTCAAGTGCAGATCTACTTCAATATACTAGCTTTGAAAGCATTGAAGACTATGTCAGTCACGCTCGACAAATATTCTTGACGGGAAAATCTCGAGACATGAATAGACGCAAACAGCAGATTCAACAACTTTACAATCTTGTTCATGACAATGAACAGAAGCTTTGCGAAGCCCTGGTCAAGGACATGAATAGGCCTCAAACAGAAGCTTTGACTGGTGATATTGCACCTGTATTGGATGAATGTCTTTATTTTCTAGATGTAAATCATAACAAGTGATAAAAATCCAGCAACTGATAAAAGAAAAATTAGAATCTTGATAAACTGGCTCAAGATGAAAAAATCAAACCAAGATCTGGCATCAATTCTTTAGCTAAAGTAGTTGTTCGTCGTGATCCTCTTGGTGTGGTTCTTATTTTAGGTAAGAAAAAAAATAAAGCCAATAGGCTACTGACTAACTTGTGTTTATTATGCGCATAGGCAGTTGGAATTATCCTGTTCAGGTAAGCATTTAATGAGCAATACGTGACTTAACAAAAAATAGCTTTCTCTGGTTCCTTTGGTGGGTGCTATTGCTGCTGGTAATACTGTGATTTTAAAGGCAGGTGAAATAGATATAACCAATATGGTCTCTTACTTTGTATCTAGCTCTCTGAAGTCTCTGTTCATACAGCTGCTTTGATTACTAAGCTGTTTCCTAAATATATGGATACGAGTTGCTATCGTATTGTCAATGGTGGTGTACCAGAAACAACTGAGCTTTTGAAATACAAGTTCGATCATATTTTCTACACTGGTAATCATACTGTAGCCAAAATTATCATGACTGCAGCAGCCAAGCACTTGACACCTGTTACTCTTGAATTAGGTGGTAAATCGTAAGTAAGATGTCCTTCAACAATAGACTCATAGCTTGGAAATGCTAGTCCTGCCGTCATTTTAGACGATACAGACATCCAATTGACAGCCAATCGCATTGCTTGGGGCAAATTCTACAATGCCGGTCAAATTTGCATTGCAGTTGATTATGTTTTGTGTCCCCAATCTAAATTAGATGCATTTGTCTCTGCATTTAAAAACACGCTAGAACAATGGTATGGTTCTGATCCACAACAATCGAAAGATTATGGTCGTATTGTGTCTGAAAGACATGCTCAGCGTATCTCTGATATATTGACACAACGTCAAAGTGGTGATATTGTCATAGGTGGTCAAGTAGATATTCAGGATCGTTATATTGCACCTACTTTAGTTGTAAACGTAAAGCCGAATGATCCTTCTTTGATGCGCGATGAAATCTTTGGTCCTGTTTTGCCTGTTATCACTTATAACCATTTGGATGAAGTGATTGGTCTTATTAACCAAAAGTAAAGTACGCTAGAATATCATTACAGAATACTTATGCTTCTTAGGAATCCTCCCCTTGCTCTCTATATCTTTTCTCAAAAGGAAAAGCTTGCTGAAAAAGGTATGTATATATATATATGTGTGTGTGCGTGTATAACCTTGTAATACATTCCTAGTTTTAAAGAATACACAATCTGGCGGTGTCTGTATCAATGATTGTTTGACACACCAAGCAGGTAAACTTTAATTAAGATCAGATAAGCGAAAATGACTGTTATTAATCTTTTTATGGCTGCACCACAGAGTACGCTGTTCCATTTGGCGGTGTAGGTACATCCGGCATGGGTAATTATCACGGAATTAAGTCCTATCAGACATTTACCCATGAAAGATCCATGTTGATTAAGAAACAAGCGATGGAAAAGGCAAACAACGTGCGCTATCCTCCTTATACTGAGCGTAAATACGATGTTTTACGTCTTATTTTGGTAAAGCATCCTTTCTTGTTGAAACTTAAGGCATACAAGTCTCCCTTAAAGTTACTCCTTAGTTTGATTGCCTTGCTTGTTTTTTATTTGAAACGAAAATAAATTGTGCTGTCCTCTACGTCAAGCATGTGACCGTGCCTTATTTTCTCACGGTCTAATTGGTGAGCTTAACTTGAAATGAAGGGCAAACAGTGAAAGGACAAAGTATAAATTGAGAGCTGTGTTTTTCTTTCTTTCTCTCTTTTGTTTCTGTATTAAAATTTTTTATAAAATGTCACAAAATAAGTTCCTCAAGTCCAAGGATATTTCTGTTATCGGTGTTCCTTTCAATGGCGGTCAGCCTCGTACAGGTGTTGAAGATGGACCTATTCGCCTTGTTGAATTTGGTTTATTGAACCAATTGGAAGAAATGGGTTATTCTGTAAGTTATGAAGCCAATGAAAAAATTGAAGAATTGCGTCCTGCTGAAGACCCCGATGTGCAAAACTTGAAACAACCCAAGTACGTCTCTACTGTCACTCAAGCAGTTTCAAAGCAAATCTTGACTGCTGCTCAACAAGGTAAATTTGTATTAACTTTGGGTGGTGATCATTCAGTGGCTTTGGCTACTGTTACTGGTGTGTTTGGTACTTACCCTGATGCTTGTCTTGTTTGGGTTGATGCTCATGCTGTAAGTTATACACCTTTGTATGTATCAAGATACTCATCAAATTAGGATATCAATACCCCTGCTACCACTGATTCTGGTAATATCCATGGTTGTCCTCTCAGTTTCTTAACTGGCATTGCTGAAGAACATCCTGACTTCCTTTGGGTTAAGCCTTTGTTGAAGACTAACCGTTTGACTTATATTGGTTTGCGTGATGTAGATGAAGGAGAAAAGAAGATTATCAAGGATTTAGGCATCAAAGCATTCTCTATGCATCATGTTGATCGTTATGGCATTGGAAAGGTGGTTGAGATGGCATTGGATCATGTTAACCCTAACCGTGATTTACCTATTCACTTATCATTTGATGTGGATGCCTTAGACCCCTCAGTGGCACCCTCTACTGGTACACCTGTTCGTGGTGGTTTGACTTTCCGTGAAGGTCACTATATCTGTGAAGCCATTGCTGAAACTGGTTTGCTTGTGGCCGCTGATATCATGGAAGTCAATCCTTCTCTCGGTGAAGATTCACAATCTGTGTTCCAAACTGTCCAAGTGGGCTGCTCACTTGCTCGTTGTTGTTTGGGCGAGAGCTTGTTATAGAGAACTTCATGTAATTAATACTCTTTGTTTATACTGCTTTATACATATTTAAATAAAATTTACCTTGCTATTATGATGCTTACCCCTTAAAATGATTTATCAAATAGATAAGATAATTAAATTCTTAAATTCGCACGATCTTTTCTTAATCAGGTAATATTTTGGATACCGCGGGACACGCCGGGAAGTAGCGAATGATATGCAGACTGGCGTCATTTTCAAATGGCTGGTGATGTTATACAGATTCTGATTGGCTGTATATTATACATTCATTTACTCTGTTTACAATCGTGAGTACTGATATGTCTAAAGATAATGAATTATTGGTTCTCACATTCAATTGACATTATTTCCCACTGTCCAGAATTGTCTTTACAACTTGAGATCACACTACGATTGAACTATAATTTTACTTTTTTAAAATTAAAAATGACCAATGAACACGTAGCATTTTAAAAAAAAGAAGTCAATTCAGTATCATTGAAGAATGCTATCCAATTTGAAGTTTACTAGAATCTATACCAGTGTACTCGTTAAGAGAGTTCATTTGTTTTCGTTCTCGAGACTTTCAAAGCTAGTATTCACGCCTGGTCCTATATATAATTAAGAAAAACAAACAATTGTCCTCTTTTTTTTTTTTTTTTAGGAAACACTCCATCCACTCCAAAAATAATCATTTTTTTGGAAATAAACTGCATTAGAAATAGTCATTGAAGGAAGCATTTTGTAAAAGATAGTTTTATTTATCAAAGATGTTTTATCATTGGCCATATTTATAGCAATACGCAGGTCTTTCATTCTTTTTTTTTTAAAAAAGAAATCCGTAATTTATCAAATGCATGTGAACTGAAAGAGATATTTATCGCTGTAGCTATTATTAGACCTAATCCTATTTCTATACGGAGTACTATGAACTGTTTTTGATACTTAATACATAGAAACACCAGAAGCAGATTAGTAGCCCGCCGCAGGCACTGGCTGAATGTCCCCAAAAAATGCAGATTAAGACTTTTTTTTAAGTACAACCGTGAGAACTCTATAGCGTGCATATGTGTATGTCGCAGTTTATAGCCAAAGAACAAGTATCGATGTCTTTGCAATGCTGCATAAAAATCAACTTATTCACTAAAGCATAAAATACAACTGACGTCTGTGTGAAGTGAGCAATGACGATATCCAAGTTAATAGTCACTTGGGCTTTTTTTTTTCGAAAAATAATAATAATTCCTGTGATGCTTTCTCGTCTCTATCAAACACGTTCTTATTTCACCACTATGTTGATAAAACCTGTCAAGTGTCTCAAAGACAAGTGAAGTATTCAGCTCTTTTTTTTTCTGTTTAGTATACTGACCTTTGTATTCTTCTACACGCTTTAGTTATGCTTATATCTTACTCGACCAAAAGTCAAAGAAGGGTAAGAAAATGTATTTTGCATAACTCTTTTACACATTTTATTAAGCTGCTGCTGTTGACCCTGTTGAACCCGAACATATCTTAAAGGCTTTAGAAGACTACCCAGACTACACATTTTCCATGTAACCTATCACTACACGAAAAAAAAAAAAAAAATAATATCATAAAATAGGATCCTCACCACACACCACCATTGGGACCATGCTAGTGGTAATAAGAAATTGCTAGAAAAACCTTTTGCAAAAGATGTTGTTTGCTATGGTGGCTCAGAACAAGTGGAAGGTGTTCAGAAAATCTTGAAAGATAATGATACTGTCCAATTGGGTGATTTGACTATCCGTGCCCTCACTACCACAGGCCATACAATGGATCATCTCTGCTATTATGTTGAACGTGGTAATGATCGCGCTGTATTCACAGGTGATTGTCTCTTTTCTTCTGGTTGCGGTCGTTTCTTTGAAGGAACTCCTAAAGATATGTGGACAGCTCTTTCTAAACTCATGAAATTGCCTGATGATACAAAAGTCTACTTTGGCCATGAATATACATCATCTAACCTCAAGTTTGCTCAACACATTGAGCCGGATAACAAGCACATTCAAGAAAAGATTAATTGGGCCAAGCAAGTTGGCTGTACTACACCCTCTACTATTCAAAATGAGAAATTGACGAACCCCTTTATGCGTGTACAAGAATCTGAAGTCATTCATCGAGTGATCAAGAACCCAACTTCAGACACTCATCCTTATGATGTCTTGGGTGAAATTCGTAAAATGAAGGACAACTTTTAAATAAAATAAAATGATGTATGTTTATTTAGGTGTATTTTCAGCGGTATTAAGTATGTCATCTTGCTTGTCATTAGACAAGCTGGTATTTGTAGCAAGCTTCTTCTTTCTTCGTGCCATTCTTCTTTTGGTATAATCATTCATATTACTACTACTTGTGCTACTGTTATTTGCCGTTGTTGTGCTATTATTTGTACTGCTACTACTGCTTGCATTCATAAAATTCATGGCTGCTCGTCGCATCTTGACCTCCAATTGGTTTCCATGCTGGTCTACAGCAATAAACTTGTCGCCATCCTTGTATCCTGGTGTATGATGAGATGTCGTTGTGCTTGCTGAATGACTGGGAGATCCGGTCACAGGCTGTTGTTGTTGTTGTTGTTGCAATGTGTTGGGTGATACACTGCGATGATGACGAAGAGGTTGTGCACGATGCGTCTCAATAAAACCTTCTTGAATCGTTGGTGATTTGGGTTCTTCGTCTTCTTCGGGTATCATATTTCTATTGCCCTTGGTAACTGCATTGATGTTACTCAAGACTCGGTTTTGGCGTGGAATAAAGTCGCCTTCAAGCAAAGCATGGTCTCTCAAGAACTGTGAAAGTTCTGTCCATCCACCACCGACACGTACCATGACCATCTTGCTCTTCAGTACACGACAATAAGCAAGCTTAGGATTTGCATCACCAAACCAATAACGACCTACTTCACCTGGTACCATCTTGACCTTGACACGATAGGGCGTCTCATTCACAATACGGCCAATTTCCATATCCAAATCATTATCTGGGTCAGCAACGTATGAGTTCAATGGGGGTTTAGGCTGTTGAGGTTGACTTGATGTGCGCGACTTGAGACTTGTGGCAGATTTAGAAGGTTGATGTTGTTGAATAGTAGGTGGAGCCAAGTATCTGGACCGATTGGCACCTTGTGGCACAAGTGATATTCGACTGCTGCTTGTAGTGCGTGTCGAAGAAGAGGTGGAGGACGTACTGCTCATAGTGGGTGATAGCCTTTGATGCTGCTGTCTCAAAAGAGATACATCTGCTCGTTCACGAAGCAAAGAAGATGCTTTACGAGTTGGCAAAGATGATTTACGAATACGAGATTGTTGATCCTTGTTACTGTCAGCAGCTGTATCAATAGTACGGCTCAATTCAATCTTTCTCGTCTTGAATTGTTTCTTAATGCGCTCCCACTTGTGTTCCATTTGTTTAAAGTGCTCGTTGACATGGACACCACCCTTAGGTGACAATCGAGTCACTTCTCTTATCTGATCTTTAGCTGTTCCCATGCTCCGCACAATCTTGCGCTCATAATACTTGAAGCGAGCATCTAATTCAATCAACTTGGCTTGTAAATCAGTACGACTGAAAGTTGTGCTGCTGGCAATCAATGTATGATGAGGTGCTGATTGACTCACTGCTTCTTCCAAGGAGCTTTGCAAGATCTCTAAATCGTCCACCATGGCTAAATATTTGCCAATCGATAACGACTTCTTCAAAGTGACATGCGTCTTATTGAGCAAGTCCATCAAACTCTGAACTGATTCCTTGACTTGTTTATGTTGCTGCTTGAATGTAAGATCCATGTCATGACTAGCCATTATGGCATTTAGTTCCTTGAGTTCTTGTTTGATTTGAGGCTTCATTTCAAATTCAAGCGCCTTCAAGTTGACTTGTATGATTTCAATATCCCGTTGACGAGGCATGGACATAATGGGTGGGATTCGAGAAGTGTCTTTCTTTTCATCTTGTTCTGCATAAAAAGAAAGATCTTGATCGTTCGAAACAGACTCGCCTTGCTCACCCACACTAAGATCCTCCAGCTTGTTCTCTTGGATCTCTTCATGAACAATGATACTACTCTCTTCAATCATATCTTGATCATCCATTATGGGCATGCCAATAGTGCTCGAAAGATCATAATCAAACAGTTGAATGCTGTGCACAAACTCTCTTGTTTCACCCACAAGAGCCATCAAATGCTTCATCTTGCGAGCAATAGCAACACCACGAGTTGTCTTTTCCACCTGAACTTCTACTTCTTTCAATGCATCTTGTGTTGCTTTCCATTGAGCTTCCACCTTATCTGTGATAGGAAGAATAACTCTTTCCTTGAGAGCAGAAACAACCTTTTGCATCTCGTTTTTATCATTGTCTTCTTTGATTGCAAGCAGTTCTTGTTCTATGTCGCGGAATGACTGCATCACCTTCTCAAAATCAGTCATCTTTTGAGACAACGTGGCCAATTCAAGCGCAATTACGGACTCGCCTTCTTCTTGAGGTGATAATTGAGACAGATGATCAATCGCTTGAGAGCAATTCGTGAGCCATGATTGAATATTATCTGAACTTTTTCCAAGTCCAACTACGCGACGGATCATGTCATTGACAATACACATATCTGCTGCAGTATCTTCCACATCAGCCAGTGCTTCCTCTAATTCAGTCTTGAGCTCAGGTACTGACATATTTTCTAAAGCCTCAATACGTGCATTAAGTACAGCAAATTGTTGAGAGAGGTCCTTTTGTTTTGATTCAGAAACAGCATAATTTGTTACTGCTTGACGATACATGACTTCCAATGCCTTGGTATCCATATCATCAACCACATGAGAGGCCAAGATATCCATGCCGTCTTCAAGCGACTCAATTTCTTGCTCTACAGACAAAGCAAATGACTTTACACCTTGTTGACAATTCAACCAATCTACTTGTTGCTGAGCAGCATGCTTTGTATCATTTAAGCGTGCTTCTGTGTCCTTGATCTGTTGATCCAGGGCATCATAACATTCTCGGAAACAAGTCAAGTTTTGGTCTGTATCAGAAAGATCTTGAGCAACGTCCCAGCAAGCTGTCATACGGTGCTTGAGTAGATTCAAAAGAGCTGTATCTTGTTCCAAGAAAATAGGTAGAGTAGCCGTTTCTTGTTCATCCAGACAAATGGTGGCTATGTCCATTTGCTCAAGGCGGCCTATGATACCAGCTAAAGAATCATGCTGCATTTCATTCAGTTTTTGATGCAAGTCATACCATTGAGCTATTTGACCGACCCACTGATGCTTATCTTGCGTCAGATCTGTTTTGATTTGTTTCCAGTGTCGTTCCAAATCAGTGTGTCTTTGATCAATGGCTTCCAAGTCAGAGACCTTGTTCAACTGTAAAAATCGATAAAGAGAACGCTGTTCATCATACTTTTCGTGAAGCTCGTTATCAAATGTTTGGCAGAGTCGATTGTAGCGTTCTGTCAATTGATCCAAAAAGGCTTTGTCTTGCACCAAATCAAGTCCACGAATCACCACAGGAGGATTAGTTACAAGTTCAGCAAGTGATATTTCGGTTTCTGTCAAAAGGTTGCTCAGTGTATCAGCACCGATAACATATTCTGCTTTGAGACGGTGATGGTTTGCTTCTGTGAATCGTTCTTGAGCCAAGACACGGGCCGCATCGTATTGTTGAACACATTCATCAAGACAGGCTTGCATGATGGAAGTAGAAGGATCTTGTTGACCCAACAACACAACTTCCTCACGAACGCGCGACTTTATTGCTTCAAGTGATTTGTTATCTAGTGTCTGTATCTCTTTTTGCCATTGATTCACTACATCTTCTGACATTTCTTCCAAGGACATACTTGTTATGGTGGTAGTCAATTGTTCACATGATGCTTTGAAATTGTCTGCCAAATGAATAAATTCAACATAACGAAGATCCTTGGAGAATTCATGTTGCTTTTTGGCTGCATTGTCAGTTAATGTCTTCCAGGCCGTGTTGATCTCTGACTGCATAAATTGAATTAATTCTACACTTGCTTTGACTTGCTCCGTATCATCTTCGTCAGCTTGAAGTTGTTGTTGAATGACAGAAACGTATTTAGTGGCTGCTTCTCCAAGACCATGTACTGAAGTAGCATAAGCAGTAATGGCAGAAGACAGTCCATTTATAGCACTTACAGCAGATCTCAAGCTTTCCGTGTCTTGAGAAGGCTTGTGTTGTTCATCCAAAGCTTGTTGCTTTGCAGCAATCCATTCACGTACCACCTCAGCTTCTGCCTTGTACGATGCTTCAGCTGCTTGTCGACGAGATAAACGCTCCTTTGACTTGAGAATAGAACTCAAGGTGTGACCAAGTTCAACAAGTCGAGATTGGCGAGCAGAAATCATTTCAGCAACAGAGGCATTATGCGTCATGTCCTCATCTTTGGCTTGTGCATCATGGTCAAGGAACTGACGGACAGGGTACTTCATGGCTGTCTGGATATGGATATGGACTTCATGTACGCGTTGTTTATAACTCTCTAGATCCTCATTTTCAGCAAGATCATCTGCAGGTGCAAGCGACAAGAATCGAGTTCGGGTAAGTTCAGCCAATTGTTCAATCTCGTTCACTTTATCAAGGCAAGTGTGAATAAGATGATGCTGTGCAACTACTTCGTTCATAAACGCATGGTGTTGCTGAATGCGTTCCTGGGCTGTTTCCAGTCCTGATATGCGTCGAGTAACAGGTTCTGTAGATTGTTTAAGTTGTTCAGACGCATGTAAGAGGTTGCGGATAGCATTGACTTGTTCAGTTGTAGCTTGATCCATGACTGCCAATCCTTCTTGACTCAAGCAGGATGGTTCTTGAGAAGGCGACCAGCGAGCACACGTCTTGATAAACTGCTCTATTGCTTTTTCCTTGGCTAAACACTCACCAAGTACTTGATCCGCGCTTGTTTCCCAATCATGACGTTGTTGGATCATAAGAATATCAGAGCGTTGAGTAGAGATCAAATCAAGTAGCTTAGAGACCAGCTTATCAAGATCAGATTGTTCCAGCGCACCAACGACAGCATCTGATTCGAATGAGCTTGTAGACAAAGCTTGATATGAATGCTTTAGCTTGTCATGTGCTGAAGTCACAGCAGGTAACTCTTCTTGCATATGTTGATCCAGTGTTGCACTGTATTCTTCAAGACGATCGACTAATGTTTGAAGGTCTTGACGATGGTCTTCATTAGACAACCACAAGTGTTTTTCATTCATCCATTCACGCACATTCTCTTGTAACTGATTTAGGACTTGCCATTGATGCTTCCATACATCGTACCAAGCCTTACGATGATTACAGACTTGTAATTGCTGTGCCCATTGTTGTATATGATGATTTAGGGATTCCCAAGTAGTGCTCAAGTTCACCATCAATGCTTGGTTCGCCTTGACACTCACAATGGCATCACATTGGTCAGATACCAAAGCTGCTTGTGTTTCCTCCCATTGCTTCAATAATGGCTCATAATCATTTGTCTGCAACTGTTGTATTTGCTTCACAAATTCAGCGTGTGCTTGTTTACATGCATCGAGTTCAACTGGTTGATGGTCTAGTGTCACTGTATGTACTGTCAAATCAAAACTATACATGGTGATACTTTGCATGATAGTCAACATCGTCTCTATCACAATCTCTACTTGATGGTACTGTTCTTTTAACTGAATACGGTGCTGAATGCCTGTACTTAGTCGTTGCAGCAGCTCATTCATCTGCTTGACCAAGTCTTGAAGTTCAGTGTAAGTGCGATAGACAGCTGTAGCTACTTCTGTTGACACTTCATCATCGTTTGTGGTAGGGCGTGTGCTGCGGGCATCTTCAGGGCACTGAGGATAAGGCAGTTGTGAACCTGACTGCATCCATAACTGAACAACATCTTGATCAAACAATTGAACAGACTGAACCAATTGTTGCTGAACATCATCAATCGTTGGTTCATTCACGCGTGCAAGTGCTTGTTGAATATCATTGACAAGACTCAAACCTTGAGTTGATAATACTTTGACTTGATCTGTAAATTGTGTCAATGCAATATGTTGATCCAATACTTGTTGAGCATACACAAGCAAATCTTGTAGATTATGAAAGTTTTGATTGAGAGTATCTTGGCGCCTTTGAAGATGCTCAGGAGGCATACTTTTGCTTGCTAAAGATTCTAGAACAAACAAACAAACAAATAAATAAACGGTTTCTTTAGCATGATGAAAGGGGCTTACCAAATCCAGAAACTAACTCTTCAAACTTTTGTTGGACAAGTGTAAATTGAGTTTCATGATATGCAAGTATTTTTGAATGCAAGGCTTTGAATTCTTGGTCAACCATCACTTGATCTTCCTCAAAGTCATCTAAGGTTGTAGAGGCTCTCCATTGTGCTTTGCGAGATATGAAATCCCATACTTCAAAGATCGTATTGGACACCCAAACTGTGGATTTTGTATGCTGACTTTCCCAAGAGATACGCTGACCCAAGATATCCAATCGTGTACCATGTACTTTGAGGGTCTCTTCCAGATGATTCAGTTGACTATCAAGATAGGATACAGCATCATGCAGGTGAGTGATCTGGGATGCAACATGCGTATTGTTGGGATAATGTGCTGATGAAGACTGTTGAAAGCCAAACAAGTTTTCTTCCAGACGCTTTACATCGTTTTCTCTGATACCGTTCAACTTGGCAACTTGACCTTCTCGTTCTTTTTTTAAGCGAGCCACATCCGTATCATCCAAAGCACATTTACCAGCAACAAACACGTCTATTTTAGACTTTTCCATTGCCTTGAGACGTTCATCCACCCAGCCAGTCAAACGAGTGACTTCATCTTGAATCTGCTTAGCCCGCTTTTGTAGCTGAATCGCACGACGCAAAGAAGCTAGGCTTTGATCCAAGGCTTCACCAAACAAGACTAAAGCAGATTTACGTGCGCCCATGACCATACGAATAACTTCATTAGCATCGTCGTTCGCCTGTTGGTCTGTTGGATGTGTTGCTTCAGGATAAGGCACACGAGCAGCCACACCTGTCACTAAACGCACTGCATTTTCTTGAAACAAGGCTACTTTTTCACTAAATTCGCTGGTCGACATGATTTCATTCATTTTATCGTGCTGCTCCAATAACTCTTGTTCCTCTACATGACTGATTTTTTGCCTCAATTGCTCTCCTTCACTTTTGAGTTGATCTGCTTTTTCCAAGAAATCAGTGACCACCAAAAACTGTTCGACCACTTGTCTTGCAAACCCAACACGATGTGTGAGTTCTTCAAATGCCTCTTCAATAGCCACTTGTCTGGACTCTAAATGACTCGGCAGTTCAACATGACAGGCATCGTCTAGATCTTGATAGGCATTTACAGTGGTTGTAAACTGGCCCTGATCAAAGGCAGCACATTGTTTTTCAAATTCAATCAACGTATTGATCATGTCGTTTTTTGTGTCTGTATCAGGCGGTAAACTCACGACGACCAAGGGTGGTGGTCTCCAACGTGCTTTTTGCTGTACGAATTGGCGTACCTCATCTGTCGTTCGACGCACCCAGGCCACCGCTTGATCATGGGCCTGTTCCCAAGCCATGCGCAGTGTTAGCATGTGCAAGTCATAAGCGTGTCGACGTAAGAGGTGCATAAGACGGTCCAACGTCATGAGTGTGGTGAATGTGATCTCAATCGTGGTTGTATCTGCCGGACTCAGGTCTTTGGCTTGATCCCCTGCTGAAGTGAGTGTCTTGACATGAGCACGTAAACGGGTCATGTCCTGAGCATCAAACGCTTGCACTTCGCGATCGAGTTCATCATGCTCTGCGTTCCATGCTGCAATCTGGTCCAGTGTGTATTCATATTCAATATCGTCCAAAGGGTGCTTCAGTGGTTTGGATTCCAATTGCTCAATACGGGTCTCTATCCAACCACGAATACGTTCTGCTTCAACAAACCAGACACGTACTTCATCAACCCAACTCATAATGAGCTGGTATTTCTCATACAATGACCTGAACTGATCTTGTTGTTGTTGATCGTCTTGTTCCAAGTGTTCCTTGAATCGTTCACGCATGGTGTCGATGAGTTTACCGACCTTGGTTGACCTTGCCTCTAAATCTTGAATGCCTACATCAGTGGTGGTTGTCTTGAGCATCTTGGCCTGAATAAACTCAAGCTCGTTCCGGATATAGGCCGTTGCTGTGCTGAATTCAATACCTGTACGCATATTCCCTTGTTGAAGCTGCAGGATCAGGGCTGCATGCGTTGCATCCACGACTGAGATACGTCTTGCTAATGCAAAAGGTAAAGCAGGCAACTCCGATACAGACGCTTGAAACACTTTTAAATCTTGAGCCTCCAATTGCTTCAATGAAACTTCAATGTCTTCTAGACTGATGGTGTCTTCCTGTATACGTGGTGGTGAAGGGGATCGTTGTGGTGTCGGTGATGATAGGTGACTAATTGATTCTTGACGCACAATCTCAACCAGTTGATGAAACAATCGATTTAAAGGCACCAAGATATGAATTGCCTGTTGTTCTACCATGCTTGTGTCGAGTGTCACATCATGTTGTTCAAGTGCAGTTTGAATTTGACCAAAATAGATATCGAGGTTATCGTTCAATAAAACGCCTAAACGTTCTTTAAACAACTCAATAGCTCGTAAGTGACTTGTGACATGGTGTTCAAGTTGTTCTCGTAAGTTTGGGACAGCATCTGGAAAGAAGCGATGAGCTAAACATATTAAAGGTCGACCTAGCCAATAGTCTTTGGTTGACAGATCGCGCAAAGTTGTCATGAGCATCAAGTCTACATAGACTGCTAATTCTTGTTGTAACCATGCCAGCACGGTGTTGTTCATATCTTTATTAAAAGGAGTGGGAGGTGTAGGTACAATAATTTTCTCAACGTGCTTTACTGTTGCCTTGATAACAGTAGTATTTTTAGTAGTAGAGCAGAAAAGAGAGTTTTGAACCTGAGTTGAGAACGAAACGCGGGAATTGGTCTCTTCGCTACTGACTTTTAATATTGTACTCATTCAAAACTAAAAAGAGTATGAAAGAAGGTGATAAAGACGTTCAAGAGATAGAAAAAGAGAAAAGAAAACAAAACAAAAATAAGGAGAAAGGGGAGTCTTGTTTGGTTAAAATCATAAACATATTACACAACAATAAACAAAACACATGAAGGAGTCAGTATTGACACACCCCCTTTTTTCTCCTTATTGTTAAGCACCCTTAATAAAACCATTGTAAATATGTATGACAAGAAATTAAAAAAAGTCTTTATTAGTAAAGTCTAATCGATTTAGAACTTGGAGAAAGACTTAGAGGCACCCTTGGCCTTGGAGACCTTGAGAACGTTGAAACGAACGGTCTTGGAAAGGGGACGACATTGACCAATGGTAACAACATCACCGCTAAAAGAAAAAAAAAATTTTTTTAGCAAAAACTCATTTGGATTCAAAGGCTTGGTGGAGCCGCTACCTCACCAACTACCTCATCCGTTATTATTTAAATTTGCGCCCTTGTCATATCATATGATTGGCAAAACAAGCTATAAACATAAACATGGCAAAACACTGATCCTGCATCATTTACATGGCAAGGACGCAAATTATACATACAAAAAACAGATAATGATAGTGGAAGGTGATTATGTGTACTTACTTTTCAATGGCAGCGTTTTCAAAAGCAGGAGAAACGTGAGCAGAGATGTTCTTGTGACGCTTTTCGTAACGGTTGTACTTGGGGATGTAGTGAAGGTAGTCACGACGAACAACGAGGGTACGGTTCATCTTGGTAGAGACAACAACACCAGTCAAGATACGACCTTGGATGTTGACTTCACCGACGAAGGGACACTTCTTGTCAATGTAGGTAGCAGTCTTGGCTTCCTTGGGGGTCTTGAAACCGTAACCGACTTCCTTGAACCAACGTTGGTTACGCTTCTTAGCGTCCTTGGAGTTTTGGAAGATACCAGCTTGCTTTTGGAAGGCCTTTTCGGTCTATAGCAAACAGGTAAGTATTGGTTTATCATGGATAGTTTATACGTACTTGGTGTTCCATCTTGATAGAATAACAATGAGAGAAAGAGAAAAAAATGATTTAAAGAAGCTTTAGTTATTTATTTTCTTTTTTGGCTGAAAAAATTTTTTGGACAGTCACCTCATCTTTTTGATTGGCAATTGTCAAAGCCACTAGAAAGATGTCAAGTATAGCATGTTTCATAGGTATGTCTTTATTGATAGTATCAAATCATTCAGAATCAAACTGCTATTTTCTTTTTATATCCTTTTTCTTCTTTTTTCTATTCTTCTTTTGGCTGTATTGCTTCCTTTTTTCAATCCATTCAAGTAAATGCTGAGTGTATTTCGGACTACTGATTTCATCTTTGGTTCTTGGTAGATGCAGTGCCTTCACAACATGGACTGCTCTATCAAATGCACGACATCTGCATAATGCACCCACTACAATACTCACAGTGGCATAATCAATCCCCAAATCAGGGTTTTTGTCTATTTGATCCAGGTAGGACAATAGCCTTGATTTGTCTTTACGCATGGCCGCATCTTTCATCAATATACCATAGGTCTGCATCGTAGGCTGTAAATGACGAGCATATAAATCGTCTAACAAAGCATGGGCACTTGCTGTCTGTTGCTGTTGAAGCATGATTTTGATCAGTGTGTTATAGAGCACAATAGGCGATTGATTGCTGCATTGAAATTGATTGAGTTCTTTACAAAGTGCTTTAATACGCACCATATCAACAGGGCGAGTGTAACTACCCATGAGGTTGATGAGCATGGTATTTAGATAGAGTAAAGTACGCTTGCTTCTGTTGGATCGTTTGGATGGTTTCTGATGGTGTAGACGAGATAAGAGGGTATCATGAATAGCATACAGACCATGGAGATGCGATGACTTGTAGAGTGATCGTGTGAGTTGATACAATGATTCTCGACTTGGCATGCCACCTTTTGAAACTACATCGAGATAGGCTGCCAAGGCCTCACTTGTTCGATCTTGTTTAACGAGTTTAGTGATAGCCACAGAAGGTTCTGCTGGCCGTATTTTGGGATGAGGGGAAAAGTGTTTTTTGACAGGCGTGATGGTGGTATAAGGAAACTTAGGTTGTAACTGAAATCGACCACACCCAACACATGTTGTTAGGCTTTTTTGAATAGGAAGTGATACGGGCGAGATACTGGATATGAATAGGTTTAGAATGCGAGCATGCCGCATAACCATTCAATCTAATTTAATAGTGTAAGAAGATAAAAACGAAAAGGAAGGAAGGGGGTGTGTTTGCTGAGGTCAGTTCTATTCAAACTCCGTTTCCGGGTGGTCTGAAGTAACAGTTGTCAATCCCCCCCCACATTGAAGAATGTTTAAATATCAGTTTTTTCTGTTGAACACTTTCTTTATTATCAGAAACGATTCTTTTGAAGCCATTGATTAGCACCTTGAAACATATCAAGCGTAGTAGAATGAATAGACTCAGTCTTGAAAAGTGTTTGAACTGCTTCAAAGAGTTGATTCCAGAATTGGAAACCTTGTTCTAAATCAGATTTGACAGATTCACAAGTAGGAAAAGCTTTTTCGGTCAATGATAAACTCTCTAAGGGACTTTTGCCTTCAGTTATTCTTTCAAGGTAGTGTTTGCAAACAAGACCGAGTGCAACGTTGACATCAGCCATATAAGGCAGGCTATTTTACCCTATTAAACACCATGGATCATGTTTGGTCTATACTGTACCTGTCTGCAATGGAATAATAATCATCTCTGTCCTTTTTGACAAGACCATTTAAAAAGAAGGATAAAGTCAACATTTCACATAGATTTCTATAGCTACGATTCAGTGCTTTTACGAAGCTATTAAACACAAGCAAATCACGGTTAAGAGGACCAGACCATGGTATGCTCTATATTCAATGCTCATTAGCGTATTTTGTTATGCCTGTATCATGTCTACCTTAAGATGCATAGGCAATAAAGAAAAGGCACGGGAAAGCAGAATGATATGCTTCTTTTGGTTTGCATCACCCAGAGGATGAGAGTAAGTTTTGCTGTATTCTCTGTCTGTCAAGACTTCAAATCGAATGAGTTCAAGTGCTGTTAATAAGGCTTCTTGTGTAGATAGTAACATGGTTGGATTAGATGCAAGTGCACCAGCAAGTGCTTGACCCCAAGGTGTGTAGATATGTTTAGAAGAAGTCAAGAAACTAGATAGGTTAGTCTTTTCATGATACACATCACTTACTCTCTGATCTCTAATGTCTTCCACAGCACATTAGCCACAATTTCATTCTTCTCTTCCAACAGTTGCTCAGGATGAGGTTGAGAAATAGTCTTGCTGGCCTTGGATTCATTCTCAACAGCATGAATACAGAATTTAATATCAATGACTGTGGTCTATCATAGACAAATAAGCAACCAAGAGGTATTCTTTGTCTTACCTTTTGATGTTCTAGCTCAGGCTGAATGAAATCTTTGGTGACATTCCATGATTTGGTCTTTTCATAAATAGTGTTTAAAGGAGTAGCATCAATACGTGTGGAAGCATTTCCTTCCGTGGGTTGATGATGCATAATCTGTTCTACTGTAGGTTCAAACCAGAAATAACTGGCTACTTTACGTGTCTTGTAAAAAGGGTGCAGTGGTTGTGTTAGCAAGCTTAAGGTTTGAGTACGGATATTCAGTAATTGTGTCAAGAAATTACGGTATTCAACAGATTCACCATTGTCTAAAGGGGCACTCTCAATCAACACACCAGACACAAGGTTATTGATCGACTGAGGCCCAATCAATCCACGCATAAGGTAATAGTAGAGTTCGTCTGGTAAACGATAGCCAATGAATTCATGAATATCATTGGGTGCATGTTCAATATGAAGTGGGCGTACTTGGCCATCATCTTGAATGACAAGGTGATACTTGACAGCACAGCGTGTACGACAAAAGATGTCGATATAGTTACTCTTGGACACCGTTGGATTGTCCGAGAATGCTTGGACAGCATTGAAGCCTGTCTTGTGCTGTTTAATCAAGTCATGAACCCCATTAAAGGTAAAGCTAACATGCGAAGTATTGAGTGGAGGGAAACTAGGGCAGTATTCAAATCCTGCTAAAATGCAGATATCCAAGAATTGTTCATCAGAGACATGTAAGTCTTGAAGGACAGTACGCTTGCTGATCCAATGATAATTGCCCTTTTCGAAATCGATACCAGTGATCATTTTATCAATATCCCACATTAACAATTCAGAACCACCACAGACAGCAGTAACTAACTGTTTTGAGTACATATAAGCAAGCTAACAGAAAACAAAACAAAAATGTAAGTATATATTGATTTAGCTGGTGTACATACTTGCCTGGGCCCAAGCAGCATAAGGTGCACGAATAAATTCGACATGATGTTGATTCAAGATATGGAATACCGTATTGAGTAATTCAGCTGAATGAATACCACTACTGCTTCCCCAGTTACTAAGGGCTAAGTCTAATTTGCCTCTATCATAAAAATCCCAACCAGTAGCACGATGACTAGGACGAGCATCTTCTGTTGAAAAGGGCTTGTCTTTACGCAAGATGGATAAGCCAGAAAATACAAAGATGGGTTGAATGCCACTGGACCTATCATAAAAAAAAAAAAAAAGGAACACGCGTAAAAAAAAAGTATGAAAGTGGCATAAGATGCTTACTTGAATCCTTCGAGTTCTTTTGCAATCGATGCTTCTAAGCGAAGAGGCAATCCACCCATAGCTGCAATCGCGTTTTCTTTTGCGACTACTTTACGAATCCAATAGTTGCCATCAATTCCTAGTCTGTTGTCTTTGAGTTGAGCTACAGCTGAAGTTTGAATAAGACGACGTTCAGCTGTAAAGACTATCAAGACAATAAGTTAAGTGATCAAGATGATGCGTTTAAACATACTATCAAAATGGCGAATAGGCATTGAGTTGAATGAAGAAGAAAAAAAAGAGGAAGGGGAAAACGAAATTAATTTTCAAATTACTCTAAATGCATATTTTTTCTAGACAGTTACTTTTAAAGAAGACATTACAGTATGAATAATAAACGCGGTATGCCTAACATCGAATACATACTCCATATTGATATAAAAAAGCAACATATAGACACAAGTTTTTATTCTGCTTTGATAATCTCTTTCAGAATAATAGAAAGGTTTGACATGTCAAGTTACATTTTGTTATTTCACATTGCTTTGTTTATTCTTTTTAATTTAAAGGGAGGGGAGGGGGAATTAAGTGTCTTTTTAATAAAATATTTGTATGCGAGTAACCAATCTGATATGACATTCGTGCAGTAGAGACACTAGGCAAAAACAGGCTTTACATCATCTTTATACGCCTAACAAAAAGGAGAGGATTGTCGTATTTTTCACTGCCAAAGTACTTATTTGTCTGATTCTTTTGTTGCATGAATAAGTTATGCAAATTCTATCTGCTTATCTATATAAAGTACTTGACAAAACACGCATGTATTTCCAAATCAAAGAAAAGAATGCTTTCTTATGAAAAACGTCAGAGTGATTGAAATTTATTGTAACTTTTTGATGTATAAAAGGTGGCACTTAGCACACGCATTAAATACGGTACAAAATATTATGCATTCAACAATCCAATTTAGTTGTATACATCCAGCTTAAAAGGCGCAATGTCACTTGTATAATTTAATGGAATCAATGGTACATTCCCTTGAAAGAATTTACTCAGTAGCATATATTTATACGCCTAATTGAGATTAGTTCTTCCTTGCTACTGCGCAAATCAAACTGTTTCTTTCGCTGATATTTTTACTTTGACTACTGTGTTCAATGAACTTTGTTTGTTCTCGGTTTTTCTTCTTTTTGTTGTTCTGTTTTGCGTTTTGAAGGATATACTCTCTTTTTCTTCTTTATTCGTTCACCTTAAAGTAGAAAATTATGGTTTTTGTTTGTTCTTTTTTATTGTCTTGAAGTTTAGACCTGGACACTTGTGTCTCGTCCTCAAGTTACGTTTCTTATAGATTCAATATATACTTACTTCACTGCGAGACTCAGACTGAATATGAAAGTCAGTTTAGTGTTTTGATAAGGTGTAAAGTCAAACTAAAGAATAATCTGCTACATTTTTATTTTGGAAGATTTATACATTATCCATCACTATAACATAGTCGCTTAAACTCGGAAACGGAACTTCAAATGATAAATAAAAAGAAAGAGACTGAAATATTTTTTTTTTCTCTTTCTCCCTTCTCCTCCTCCTCCTTTTCTTCTCTCTATTTTAATCAATATGGGTGACGCCGGTTTCTTCAAGGTAAGATAGAGATACATTAGTGCCTTTCTTTACTAAACTCAATAAAAGGGTACAAGCACAGACCAAGATAGCCGTTTCAGCAATAAAGAAAAGAAGCTCCTTAAAACTATGTCCTTTCCTCCAGAATTCGATCAAAAGGTAAACTAACGCACAAAATAATACGCGTCAAGTTAATACATCTAGGTGGATATGAACAAAGTAAATTTAGATGTCATTAAACCGTGGATTAGTAACAGAATAACAGAACTGCTTGGCTTTGAAGATGAAGTCATTATTGATTACACATGTGGTTTGCTTGAAGAAAAGGTAAACAATTTGGACTGCTCTTTATTTATTCAACGATGTATAGAAACCGGATCCAAGAAGAATCCAAATCAACCTGACCGGATTTCTGGAAAGCAAAACAAAAGTGTTTTTAAGTGAACTTTGGAAATTGTTACTAAGTGCCCAAAACTCTGTAGGTGGAATTCCAGCTGCTTTTATTGAACAAAAGAAAGAAGAATTGCGTAAGAAAAAAGAACAAGAAGAAGAAAGAAAATCACAACGTGAATCTGTTATGGACACTATTCGTAAAAAGCGTGCCGATGAAATGGTAGACTTGAAAGAAGGCTCTAAAAGAAGATCTCGTTTTGTAAGTTTATCTTTGCTTTATATGATATTCATTGCGTATCCGTAGGATGAACCTAAAAGCAGTCGAGACTATAGTCGATCACCTCCTACACACAGATACAGATCTCGCTCTCCTTCTCGTGAAGAAAGACGTAGACATTACAGAGATAGAGACAGAGACAGAGATGACTACTATTACAGACATCGTGATTCAAGAAGAAGAAGAAGAGATAGCAGAAGCAGAAGTCCGAATTATTAAATAAATCTTTATTCTTCATCAATATTCCATTCTTTACTTTCTTTTGGTAATTGTACCATTTCTTTCTTTTCAGTTCCTCGTTGAACATAAGGCTTGAGTCCTTTGTCAAAATTATACATACAACAACTGGCCAAAACGATGGTTAACTATATAAATGATTTAAGAAAAAAGTAGGTTAAATCAATAAACTTACCACTGCAACCAACATGCCAAGAATGACTAAGACAAGACATTAATACAATCGAAAAGTAAAAACAAGTTTAACTTACTGAAGCATAACCAAATATACCAATAATCTCGCTTGTCAGTGGCTTCAATAGCAATCAAAACCAATTGGAATATAACACAGAATTGAAATAAGATAAACAGAACCATTTGAGCCGTACTTTCTTTTGAGATCTAAAGAAATCGTGAATTAAGCTACTTAAAAACATCAATGACAATAGCCTACAGCATTACGTCCAAAACACAATAAAGGCAAAATAAGAATAGTAATCACAACAAAGACATAACTTGTCCATGAACTAAATCCACTTTTAAGAGCAAATTGAATCAAATAAAATACAGATACTAAGAACTCTGTAAAGATATTTATCTTGAGAGCAAGTACAAAGAACTGCATTGTACGATACATGCCTATGAAATATACGAATTAACTGCCCAATAAAGAACCGAGATTCACTTACGTTGAACTGAAAGATCTGCACCTATTTTCTTGTAAATAACCCAACCAAATTCTCGAACAACGGCATAGGACAAATAAGCAAACAATGATGCATACAATCCCACAAAAATTGATAACGCAATTTCTACATAAAGAGCGGTCTGGATAGGTGTTGTATCCAGTGGTATATTGTGATTTGTCTTGATATCTGTCAAGATGGTTAACCACTTCTTGCCATCTATGACTTCTAAAGCACCAAAAAGGGACAAGGCTAAATTGATAAGCATGAGAGCAATGACTTCAACCGCATTTTGGTACACAGTCTAACAACAAAAGATTAGCTTTCTTTTTTTGTACATTCACTTACAGCGTCAAAAGACATAGCCACAAACCATATTTGAAAACTAATAAATGCAATGTTTTCCCACATGATACGCTTAAATCTTGCAATAGCTAGTACGATGGAGTCTTGTTCTGATGCATTCAGGCCATAGGCTTGAATAGAATCTGATTCAAGTCCTTTGTTAATTTGTGCAGTATTATAATAAGCAATGACTGCCTGAAGAACAATGATAGTAATGCCTTGACAGCAAGCAGCTAAAATATAGAGTTTTGTCCATTTGGACTGATGTATTCGATCTTTCTGATGTCATTAGAACCTGTAAAGAAGTCCGCTTTACTTACAATTTTTTGCTTTGTTACCATGTCTTGATATGAAAAAGAGAAAAGAAAAGGAAAAAAAGGAGCTTTGTGTTGCAGCTCCTGAAGCTATATTGAATTTACAACGCCTTGTGATACACACACTTACAGGGAAAATAATGTTTTTATTGTACAAAAAGAAAAGAGCAAAGCATTTTTATGCCGCTCTCCTTTTTTTTCTTTAAAAGATATACATTGATATTCACACATTGAATGATAATTGGAATGAAAAGAGAAAATAATAATGAAAATAGGTTAACAATGATACTTAGATGTTCAAGAACAATTCAGTGTACTTGGGCAAAGGCCACAACTTGTCAGCAACGTTGCGTTCCAGCTTATCAGCCAATTCACGAATAGCTTCCATCTTGGGAAGAACTTGTTCGCAACAAGCCTTAGCCAAATCAACAATATCTTCAACCTTGATAAGTTCAACCATGAGTTGCTTAAGAGCGGTGATATCCTTTTGAAGAGTAGAGACGATAGGTGTTAATTCATTCAACAATTCAACTTCAGGAGAAGCTTCAACACCGACATTCTTCATGAAGGAAGCAGCTTCGGCCAAGTTGCGTCTGTACTCGAAAGCAGCAGGCAAGACTTGTTGAATAACCATGGTAATCATGGTTTGAGCTTCAATGGTAATGTCCTTGGCATACTTTTCAATCAAAATGTGATAACGAGAATGTAATTCAGCATCAGAGAAGACACCCATTTCTCTCAACATGTCAGCATTTTCTTTACGCAACAAACGGACAAAGGCTTCAGGACTCTTGGTGATGTTGGCCAAACCACGCTTGGCAGCTTCTTGAACCCATTCATCAGAGTAGTTATCACCTTCAAAACGAATGGCCTTGGTCAACTTGATGTATTTACGAATGACGGTCAATTGATCTTCAGCAGAAGCAACAGGCTTGTCACCCTTGACTTCGTTCAAGTCAGCCAAGATTTCAGTCAAAGCCTTAGCAACAGCAGAGTTCAACAAGGTCATGGGGAAAGAAGGTGATTGCTTGGAACCAACAGCACGGAATTCAAATTTGTTACCAGTGAAAGCAAAAGGAGAAGTACGGTTACGGTCAGTCAAGTCACGAGCAATAGGAGGCAAGGCAGCGACCTTGAGATCCAAAACAGTACCCTTGACACGGACATGTTGAAGTTCATGAGCACCATGATCTACAGGGCGGTTTTCTTCAACAGCATTAAGGACTTCGGTCAATTGAGAACCCAAGAAAGCAGAGATAATACCAGGAGGAGCTTCTTGAGCACCAAGACGGTGATCATTAGAAGCAGAAGCAACACCAGCACGCAAGAGATCACCGTGGTCAAGAACACCCTTGAGAGTAGCAACAAGGAAGATCAAGAAACGGTAGTTGGTTTCAGGAGTACCGGAGGGATCCAACAAATTGTCACCCTTATCGGTGGACAAACTCCAGTTACAATGCTTACCGGAACCGTTGACACCACGGAAAGGCTTTTCGTGGAAGAGAACCTTGAGCTTGTGGCGGTGAGCAACACGGTGAAGAACATCCATGGTCAACAAGTTGTGATCAACAGCAGTAAGAGCTTCTTCAAAAATAGGTGCAACTTCAAATTGAGCAGGAGCTACTTCGTTATGACGAGTCTTGATGGGAACACCCAACTTGGCAAGTTCCAATTCACATTCACTGATGGCAGACAAAACACGGGTGGGGATCTTACCAAAGTAATGATCTTCCAATTGTTGATGACGAGGAGGAAGACCACCAAGCAAAGTACGACCGGTGATCTTAAGATCAGGACGGAGAGTGTAAAGAGAACGATCAATCAAGAAGTACTCTTGTTCAGTACCGAGAGTGGTGTAGACATATTCAGAGCGGTTTTCTATTTTTAAAAGGTCAATACGTGTTTTACAATTTCCATTTGAATTACTAACCAGAATCCTTGGGTTCAATGACCTTGAGGACTTCCAAAGCAACTCTTTCCAAAGCTTCAGAAGATCTCAAAAGAACGGACTTTTCATCCAAAGCTTCACCATTGTAAGAGATGAAGACAGAGGGAATATAAAGAACCATTGTGTTGTGAGGACCTTCTTGGACAAACATAGGACTAGGCGCGTCATGTAATCATTAATATTCATATCTCTTACTTAGTTTATATACTTTACCTCTTAGTATCCCAGACGGTATAACCACGTGCTTCAAATGTAGTACGCATACCACCAGAGGGGAAAGAAGAAGCATCAGGTTCAGATTGCAACAATTGAGAGCCAGAGAAAGTATCAATAGCAGTGACCTATAAATACAAATAAATAAATTATGATCTCCTCCCCCTAGTAAAATTAAACTTACAACTTGAGAACCATCAACAAAAGAAGTCTTCAAGGTCAAGAAAGAATCATGCTTTTCAGCAGTAGAGTCGTTCAAAGGTTGGAACCAATGAGTGAAGTGAGTTGCACCCTTTTCAATAGCCCAGACCTTGGCAGCATGAGCGATAGCATCGGCAGTAACCTTATCGATGGTGCTCTTACCCTTTAAGGTTTCCATGAAGGTCTTAAAGACAGGCTTAGGCAACATCTTAGACATTTCAGTGCGAGAAAACACGTTTTGGCCGAAAATTTCAGAAACAGGCTTGACTTGACCATTTCTTGAAGGAAATTCAACGCAACGAGGACCTCTGGTAAGAGACTCGACTACGGTATTGATGCGTGCTTGATGAGCCATGGTGTAAAGGATGGTATGTTTTGGAAAAGAAAAAGAGGAAATAAAAAGTCAAAAAAAAAAGGTATAAATAGGTACTTGCTGTTTGATGGGAAACGGAGCTTTAATCAACCGAAAATGACTGCCTTTTTAGATAGATAAGAGATAATGTGGGGTATTAAGCAATCTTATTGGTTCGAGAAAGCCCAAAACTTTAGTAAAAACATCACCCTATTTGGAGCATATTAAATTGCATACAAGGAGTGAAGGTGCATGTATCACGATCATCTCCGAATATACTGCTTTGCATGATTCTCATCATATAAATATAAGGTTCGAATGCGATAACTTTTTCTGATATATCAGGGCTGTGTGTCACTGCCTACAACCAATCAAGTTGAAAATCACATGAAGCAATCAGTATTATCGTATTCACTTTATAGACAATAATGAAAGCTCTTCCAATCAAAAAAAGTATGACAAAGTCCATACATCTTTATTTAGCGGATCTCTGAGTCATATGAACGAACGCGTTTACTTTATAACGTAGTCAACTAATGCGTTTTCTGTCCCTTTTTTTAAATACAAAGCTGTTTGTATGATTTCAAGAGCTTATTGTATACTCTGCTTTAATTGTGAAATATACATAGACTAAACAACAAAAGTTAAAAAAAAATTATGGTGCACTGTTATGTGAGTCATATCTTGACTTGAAATCCAGATGGACCACTCAGGGGAAAAAATCACATTGGATACAAATAAAACTAATGCCTGCATAATTTATTGCCTCAATTCTTGTTCTAAAGCCTTTTCCAAGTTATCAATGCCATCCCAATTCTGGGCCTTGCCTTGCCATCTTCCTTTTCCTCCTCCCTTGACACCAGACAAAGTTTTCATAACTACTTTTCCCACCTGTTGAACTATTTCAGCTGTACCTCCAGTAACAATGATAGGCCCGCCTGTTTTCTTTTCCCCTGCAGCCAACACAACAACCTTTTGTGTACCTTCTAATAATAACTGATCTCTAATACCATTGGCAACAAAGCCCAAAAACTCCATATCAGCATCTTCACGGTAAACAACAGCCCAGCCCTTGTCTTCCAATTTTTGCTTTACATCTTTGACAGTATAGGCTGCTAAGGATTCTAAAAGTCGCTTGGCCCGTTTCAAGTGCTCCTTGGATTGATGTTGGATTTTTTGAACATTTTCGACAAACTGTTCAGGAGCGACAGATAACATGGAAGTTAGTTGTCGACTAGTGGAATAATAGCTGCCAAGTGTATCCAACACACGTTGACCGAACAAAAAGAAAATCCGTGTGTTGCCACCACGCACGTTTTCTGTATAAAGAATCTTAAAGCATTGCAATTGACCCAAAGCCAACAAGTGAGTACCACAACAAGGATTCTTATCCAAATGTTCGATCTCAATGGTACGAATGATACCGCCACCTACATAATCTTCAGGTAGGCTTTCGGGTCTTTCATCTACTTGATGCGCATGCTCTGTATGCGTGATAATAGGCGTATTCTTTACGATCAGTTGGTTGACAATTTTCTCTACGTCTTGAAGTAATTCAGGTGTGATAGTAGTGGATTTGTTGGTGCTAGTGGGTAATTCAATGTAGCACTTTTTCTCGCCCAAATTCCAAGAAGCAGTTTCGAGGTTGTAGGGTGCTTGCTCAAGTACAGCACTAAATAAATGTTGCCCACTATGCTGTTGCATATGATCCCAGCGTCTTTCCCAGTCAAGTCTAATCTGCACAGGTCCAACAGGAACAGGATCCTTTGTATAATGAACGTGCGCCAATGTATGGCGTTGCACGTCGTATACTTTGATATTGTCAATATAACCTGTATCGCAAGGCTGTCCTCCGCCTTCGGGGAAAAGAACTATTGACAAAAGATTAATCTACTGTCAATGGACAGCAAAATTTTACTTACTTGTATCATGTAACTTCACTTCGTAAAAGCCTTTCTTGTTCGGCTTTTCTGAACAAGCAATACATTTGGTAGAAAACTCACGAGCAAACGTATCGATTTGGCAATGAAGGCCTCCTACAGGAACTTGTTCTAAAAAAGCAGTTGGGGACATGGTTGACTAGTGTAAGAAGGTCTATAAGAGAGAAAAAAGAAAAATTGAGGGAAAAACAGACGTTAAGCGTTTCGTTTCGACATGCGGAATTTCAATGATGAGTCATCATTGGACCTGTTTGTCTTGAAATACTTCCAAGTAAAGCTGTTGATTAATATACTACATAGAACCGCTCTTATGATTGTTAACAACCATTTTCTTTTTCGTAAGTAATCACAAATATTTTACTTTAAGCATCATGACTTTTTCTTTTTTTTTTTTTTTGTTTTGTGTAGATCGTTTTTGCCCAAGTATTTCAATTGATTTGCTATTGTATTTTGTGAAGAACCATAAACAAAAAGGGGCTTCTCTTCTAGAAAGCATGTACAGTTTTTAGGAAAAATCTGTATATATTTTTCGTATGCATTTATACCTAGATTTGATTATAATAAAATCAATGATAACTTGTTAAGACTTTCATTAATTTCTATTTGCTCTAGGAGAGCATTGACATAAATTTGACTTTGTTGTAAGTCAATTTTGGGTGTCTTCCACAATCTTGCCTAGATTTGTTTATATTGACAGAGACCTCAGAAACGAGACTTTCAAACGGAACATGACTGATGCCTTTGATTGGGGTAAAAGCTACTGCTGCTTAGAGCAAATAAATCATTTCTACAGCCAAAAAAGCCATGATTTTAATCTTTGAATGAGGCAATCTTGCATGTTTTGTGATCATGTATCTAGAATGCAATAGCTATCTTAGAATCAATTTCTATTTGTTCAAAAATGACCATAAATGGTTGTTTTTGCTCATGAGATGGAGATCATTTCTGTTGCTCTCACACTCTTTTTTTTTTGGTATTTCTGATTTAACATTTTTGTTATCATACTCTCTTAGTCCTAAAGTAACTCATTTGCCAACTTGCTCTAGATTTAATTCAATCCAATGTCTTACCATGCCTTGTTCACGACATGATTTAATCATATAAAATTTTGTTTATTAGATTAGGGTATATTAGCGTACACAAGTCAATTCATCATAATTGGGTGGAGAATATAGAGATACTTCTTGAGCAATGGAACTGTAAGATGGTAGAGAAGGCTCTTCTGGAATACGACTTGATGAAGAGGGATAGAGTAATGCGATCATAGAGGCTGGGTCATAAGGAAGACTACGCCACGTTTCTTCATAAGCTGGTAGTCCTGTCTGATTGACGGCACAGATCGTTACTGGCAAAGATGCTCTTAATTCACTCACATGTCCATCCGTGTTGATGAGCGAAAGAATAAACTTGATTTTGTGTCGAATACGAATAGCATCGTTCTGAATATCGCATTGTAGTTCATAAGGTGAAGAAGGTAAAGGAATCAACTGTGTCTTGGTCCATTCGCCAGTCGTATGTGTTACTCTTCCAAACTTTTCATCGCGCGTCGAGAAAAGTATACGACCCTGTGCCCGAGGACGAGATCGAAACAGGGTTTGGTTTTTACAAACCATGTATTCTTTAAAAATGCAAGTTAGATGCCGAACCTTGAGTGTGCTGATGAGTGGTATAAAGCGAATAGATACAGAGATAGTGTCACTATGAGTGTAGATTTTTGTGGGCAATGAAATTTCATAGTCGAGTTTATTAGCCCATTGATTTGTTATAGCAATGGGCTCCAGAAATTCGTCGGTCAGTGGCAAGAGTTGACGTGATATGTGAATGGATTTGCGTGTTGATATGTTAGGCAAAAATGTGGAACGTTCAACAGTGGCTCTGAGTTGATATTGTATAGTATAAAAGTTGGCAACATATGTTGATTCCGGCAAATCCCCAGGTAAGGGTAATTCAAACTCATAGCTGTAGTTGCCAGCAGGAACACTGTGTATTTTAGTCTGTCGAGCTAGAAATGTCCATGTATGATTCATGATTGACTTTTCTTCACGGAATAATCTATCAGGACTATTGCTGGTATCTATATCAAACAAATATTAGTATACAAAATAAAATAAAATAAAAGCTCTGCTAGAATAGTTACGTCGTGCATATCGACTGAGTAGGTTACCTTCTATCCAAGAAATGGTAGATTTACCAGAGAATTCAAGAGTGATGGATTTAATCTTTGTTGTCTCTGGTAATCTCAAGCTCATCACACCACGCAATACGCAACCAGCAGACTCTGTTGAAGAACCGTACATGATAAGACTTTCACTTTCAACATGAATCTTAACTTGAGCTTGTGATAATAATTTATCCATGATAAGAAAAAAGAAACAGAAAAAGGAGGGAGAGTAAAGATAAAAAAAAAAAGATATCAAGTTTATATATTCTAGTGTGTGAAATGTATACAATGGAAAAAGTTAAATTCTATGTGACTCATGGTTTTGACACCATAAAAGATGAAAGGGGTTTGTGTTTATCCGAAGTTAATTCCCGGATGACTGAACGATGATTTATGTACAATCGTTCCGTGAATCTTGTTCTGCATGTCGCTTAGTAATTGTCTCCTTGTGCTGATAAGAATTCTTCAACTTACTTAGTAAAACTTTATAGTATTGTTGGTCCATGAAACAATTGATTCAATAAGAACTAGTTCGATATGACAACAGAATGATTTTTTTCTCAGAATTGCTTTTCAGGGTTTTATCATATCATAAATATCCCACAACCTGATTGTCTCGAAGCAGTAGAGGCATTTGCTTCTTGTATTCCCCGCAAATGCGGTCGGTACTACACACGCATCCCAGCTCATGCTAAAGTTTTCCGTGTGATTCTTTTTTTTGTTACACTTGAATTAGACGATTGTAAAAAAGATAAATAACCTAAATAAATATGCGATTCATTTTTGGATAAAGCAAAAGCAGTTTCAAGACCCTTTACTATCCTAAACAAAAAAAAATAAGAGTTGCTGTTATTGCAAAGGCATGACAATTGAGTAACTTTAACAATCTCTGGGTCGTCTTCAAACTCTAAACTATTTTCCGTCGATCTTTATTCTACTGATCAAAAAGCAGAAAATATGATGAATTGCTCAAGTAATCAAATTTATGGATGAAACCAAGGGTGCTCTAAAACTTGTTCAATCGTAAATCGTTTATCCACGTCACGCTCCAGCATTTTCTTGATCAGATCAAACGATTCTAAAAATACCTTTAGTGTTACACATAAGCAACAAGTATTACCTTCAGATAGAATATAAGGCACTCTTAATTCTCCCTCTATGATTTTGTCTATATTATTAAAGGGATTTTCCCTGTAGATCAATGTGAATAGCAAGATACCAGCTGCCCAAATATCTTGTGGCGGACCATCATAGGGCTGGCCCTTGAGTATTTCAGGAGCACAATATTCTAATGTACCCGCAAATGTATCGAATTTACGGCCTCTTCTGTAATAGGTTGCACATCCAAAATCAATCAGACTCACTCTTCCTTGATTGTCTAGAATGATATTTTCGTCCTTGATGTCTCGGTGAACAATACGATGTTGGTGCAGATGCTTAACTGCACATGCCACTTGATAAAAGATGTACTTGATTTCTTTTTCAGTCATATCTTTGTTCTTTTCTATGTAGTCGAACAAGTCTTTTCCATTACCCAAGAGTTCCATTGCAATAAAATAATAGTCTTCATCTTCCATATGTGTCAGTAGCCGACAGCAATTCATGTGTGGGTGTCTTTGAAGTGTACGTAAAATATGAATTTCCATTGGAATAGAGCCTAATTGACGATCTCTACATGTAATACAATAGATGAGTCATCACCTTCATACATTGGTTGAACTAACCTTATCCATGAATCAATGAGGATCCGA
This sequence comes from Gilbertella persicaria, assembly GCF_025201335.1. Lineage (NCBI taxonomy): Eukaryota > Fungi > Mucoromycota > Mucoromycetes > Mucorales > Choanephoraceae > Gilbertella > Gilbertella persicaria. Next base: position 80,509 of record NW_026252012.1, read on the forward strand.
GATTTAATAATATATTTAATAACTAGTTTTTTCTACAAGCATGAATTAGCATCATCTAGTTCTAAGTCACATTACCTTGAAAGGATCGTCTTTACGATAAGCTGATTTAGCCATGCCGTAGGTACCTTGTCCCAAGAGATCAAGCATCTCGTATTCGTCTAAGGGATGTCCTTTCGGCACAAGATCAGCCTGACTTGACGACGGGCTTGGGGGGAACATGTCCAATGTAGGAAATAATTTTTTGTGCTCTTCAACAGCGCCAAAGGAACTGATCCGCAATGACCGCATGATAGCCGGTCTCTTCTTACTGTGTTCTTGTGTTCTCTTTTCATATTTAGACATGGCATGAATACGATCATACGTTATCCAGATATCAATCAAGTCATCATCTAGCGCCTTGAGTTCTAATTCAACTTCAAATTGACTTTTATCACAATGAACAACATAAATAATGTCAGCCGTATGTCTGAGTACGTGCTTGCACTGTGTGTTTGTCATTGTTTGTTGTTGACCCATGCATGATAGAATGATAGACATACAAGGGATCAAATCTTGGACGTGCATGTGTTGGTCAAGGATGGATTTGACTGATTGACCAAACAAGTATTTAGCAGGCACAGCACTTACGTCTTTGACCAGACCCGTCGTGCGCTCTACTTTGACAAAACCAGTGATAGAAGGCAGTGATGTGATTTTAATAACAAAACTAGCAAGATCATCATTATCCATAGCAACATGGCGATTCAGGTTGAGAATAACAGGAAACATGGCACCTTGGCTCGTTTGACTGCCAAAAAACTTGAATTTATCTATCTTTTCCAGATTATCATCCCGCTGTTCTTTAGAAAGAGCTGGAATAAGGCAATTGACTGGTTTGCCAATCATATCATTTGGTTTATAGCCATATACATCAAGCATAGTACCTAATACTCTACGTATAATACACTAAAGAAAATAAGAAAAAAGAAAAGAAAAAAGACGTAACGATCTACCTCTGAATCAACATAAACAGACAAGGATGTTTCATAAATTTCTTCAAAAATCCATAGATAAATTCGCTCACTATGATCTGCAATTTTTTCTTTAAGCCAAAGCGATGCTATTGACTTTGTCCCATTGACTCTGACAATGGATATCTAAATTTTTAAGCGAAATTCCCGATATCGAAAAACAACTTACAATTGTTCCGCATACAAGAACATGCCCACTTTGACCAACTTGCTTTTTTCTACGGTTTAGAATGGATCTGATCTGTTTTCGAAACGGATCTTCAAGTACAGTCGTAAGTATCGATTGCCCAATATATGATTTATCCATGTTGAAACATAGTGAAGCAATATCATTAAATAACAAAATTGTACCATCTACCTTGGTTGTAATCACAGCTTGGTTCTGAGGTAAGAAGCGAGAGGGTGTATGCAGTGCTCTCGAGAATTTCTCTGTATGATGCGTTTCGTGAACAGGAGCCATAGGCTGAATATCCAGACTTGTACGTGGTGGCATATTCCAATGGAACATGAATTGGTTCAAATTGGGTTGAGATAACCGACGGTTGGGGGAGACCTGTCGTTTCATTTTATTGATAAATTCCATGACACTAAAGTGGCCTTGGCGTGGTTTTAGGTGACGTTTTGTTGGGATCATGTCAGCTTCATCCAAGGCACAAATAGCTGGCTCATCTTCTTCATCGCAATCAAACAAAAAGTATTTAGAATGCCTAACTAAGTAAGAAGACATATCCAATGATGCAATGTCTAACTTACGCTTTATTGTTCAGAAACAAATGATCTTTATTACAAAAAATAGTTCTGAATGACTCGTCGTCTAATAGAAACTTTCCGTTTACATGTATGACAGTAATCAATACTTACCACTGAGCACTGAACGGTTCAAACTCATGCTGCAATAATGGAAAAAGAATAAAAAGAGAAAGAGAATTCATGCTCTTATACGTTCATAAATTAAGCAGCAGTCACCTAAACCTTATTTTGTATATGCATTAAAAAAGAGGGGGATGGGGAGATTGCCATTAAAGAACAATAATATTTATTAGTATAAACAATAGAGGTATTCATGATAATAAGGTTGTGAAGGCATTATAATACAATATATATCCGCATTTCTTTTTTTTTTCACACAGATAAAAGAATGCGGATCAGAATTAGACCCTGCCTCGTCTTCTTCCAGCACGACCACAAGTCAAACAGGCAGCAATAGCATTAAAGATACCAGTAATACAGCGAGTAATAGCAGAGACAATAGATTGAAGGAAACCAGCAATACCACTGATAAGTGTAGAGAACATAGAGGCAATAGAGCTTACAATGCCACTTAGACAAGAAAATATAGATCCCATTTTGTTTTTGTTATTGTTGTTATAAGAATAATGTTTTGTTTCATAGAAACAATCACCTTTTTATATAAAAGAAAAAAAAAGCCATGACGTAAAGTAGACGGAAGGTGAATTCATTGGTTTTTGATTTACTATGAATGACGATCATTTTATGCTTAATTTCTGTAAATGGTCTCATTTTGTCTATTTTACATGATCTCATTCTATTGAATTACGACAATATGATTTATTTCGTATTTTTCTTTTTCCTTATTGCCGGTGTCTTTCTATTCTTTTGATAGTTTGCGTTCTTTAGAATGTCATCAATCATGACTTCACAGCGAGTTTTGACTTCTGTAGCGCAGTCTTGTGGGGTTGTGAAGATATCTGGGTATCGAATACTACCAATAATAAATAACCTGAAAATATTTCAAGGTCTTACCTTAGCCACATATAAAGCATAATGTTCTTGTGGTCACTTTCTAGTTGTGCCAAACCTGCAGTTGATGCGGGAGTAACATTAGGTAACTGAATGACATCATCTAAGGTACAGGTCTCGTTTTCGCTGAACTTTTTAGCAAAGAGTTCAATCATTTCCATGGAAGACTCATTTCGACAACTAACAGGCGCAGTGACAAACTGGTATTTGTCTCTAAGAGGTAGTTTGATATGTTCAATTCTTTCGGCAATCGTCTAATCTGATTTAGTCTATGAAGTAACCTTTTTTTTTTACCTTTTGATCTCTATAGTTACACAGGAAATAATCACCATTTAAGGAAGCTAAATCTTCAAATTTTTGCTTCAATCATGAAACACAAAGTTTAGAACGTAAATCGAATGATTGTCACTTACAAGTAATCCTGAAAACTTTTCTTGGGGCATTTGTAATGCAAAAAGTTCTAAAATATCAACTGTGGGTTGCAATCCTGCCATCTAATGTTGATGTAAGAAAAAAAGAAGTCGATAAGCAACCCTTACCTCAAGTGGAATGATAGGCGCACTAACGCATTCCTTAATGTACTGAAGGTCCCGAGGATGCAAACTAAGGAAATAAGCGTATGTCATAATTAAAATAAATAAACTTACGTAGTGACTTCACCTTCATTGTAGGCAGTACCGAATCTACCTGCACGTCCTGCAATTTGCTTTATTTGGGGAATGCTGACATGGCGAAATGTTTTTCCATCAAATTTTCGGACAGTAGTGAACACAATGCGCTTAATGTTAAGGTTAAGGCCCATTCCTACAGCGTCAGAAGCTACTAGAACATCAAAGCCGCTTTCGAGATCATTAAATGCTTTGGCTTGAAGTGCTCTTGTTTCTAATATCATGTCAGTCCTTATAATCTATTCCCACAAACATACCTGGTGGCAAACCGCCATAGGCCACAGCACAACGAAGACCTGTTAGTTTTTCAATCTTTTCTTTCAAGGCAAAAATTTCACTTCTAGAGAACGCAACAACACAATCTCCTTTTTTGATCTTGGTCAAGTCATTATTCAATGACGTCTTGTCCACTTCAAACGGCGTCAATCGAGAGTATTCGTTGACGACGACTTCATCATCCAATGTTTCACAAATCTTTTTGACGAGAGGTACTGCCGATGCTTCACCGCATAAATGGATTTCCTTTGCCTTTAAGCCTAACAGTGCCTGCGTCCATGCCCAACCACGATCTGGATCACCAATCAATTGGATCTCATCAATCACAGCCACGTCCATGGGTTTGTTCAAGTTTGCCATTTCAACCGTCGAACTTGTCAAGGGTGCATAAGGTGCTACTTCTCTTCTTTCTTCACCTGTCAACAAGTTGCACGGAACACCTTTTTCGTTCATTTTTTCATAGATTTCATGGGCCAATAAACGCAAAGGACCACAATAAATGCCTGATTCAGCTTGTTCTAAACGCTTTAGGGCTCTATAGGTCTTGCCACTGTTGGTAGGTCCTACATGCAAAATAACCTGTCTAACAACAATCAGCATCCCCTTTTCTTAAATCTTATTTACCTCTTCATTTGACGAGCATCAGGAAACCATTCACTAGGGAATCGCAAATCACTTATCTTTCGTAACGAATTGAACTGATCCACCATATGCTCGGGTAAATGAGGTTCTGCAAAAGTAAGAAATGCCGATAATAAAGCTTTTTCAATATATTCTATCCGATGGTGTCTATAAGCAATTTGTTTTCTCTTTTCTGTCCTTCTTACCATGACCATCGTCTTCATTAAATCCAGTCATTAATTCTCGAGCATTCAGACGAGGAATATGTCCAGCCAATGCAGCCTTTACAAACATATCCGCAATATCTGAGAACAATCGACCTCGAATACCCAGTCCACCTGCTTTACGTCTAACAACTTGATTTGTAGTGAACCGATTTAATTCTCTTTTGAGATCTATACAAGCATGAGTCGTGCTAATCATTCTCATTTGACTTTACTTCTTGTCATCCATCGTATGTCTTTTTGGACAGGACGTGAAAAGATGTCGAGAAAGGTAGATTTGTAAGGCGTTGGCAATCGTGATCGATTGCCACTAAAGTCTTTGTTGAAAGTAGGTACTTGACGAGAACATGGCGGTGTTGTATACAAAGATCGGGTAACGGAACGTTGACTCGAACGGACCAAGTATAAAGCTTGGCGCTGTAGAGGCAATATCCGTAACATGATATGTCAAAAAAAAAAAATCCGTAGTTAATGCAAAGGCTCCCCCCTAGACACAGAAAAAAAGCAGTCTTGTGCTTGCTGGATATGAAAATCCTTCAAGCACTGCATAAGATATCCGGACGACTGTGCCTGAATTTTGGTTGTCATGAAGATAAACTTTCGAGACTGAAAATAAAATAAAAACCTTAATTAATTTTTACTAAATTAATACACATTGTTTGTTGTTGTTATTGTATTTTCCAATGACATAAGCCCCTATCCATGAATTGTTTTTATTGAGAAAAAAAGAAGCACAGAGAAAGTAATATCCATTTGAGTAACAATGATAGTAAGCTCTGTCGTACAAAAACAACCTAACTCCTCGGTTTTTTTTCTTTTTCTTTTTTTGTGATGCCTTAAAACAATAGGGCGCAAAGACCGAACAGCCAAAAGAATGATAGAACAAGCCATGAGCCTAAAGCCATGTCTTGATTGTGCAACACTAACAATGAAAATTTGGATGGAGAAGAAAATTTAATTAACCGAATTATGGTAACTGTATTTTTTTTTCTGGTCACTTGGACAATTTTTTCTCTCTCACTCTCATGTTTCTCCCTAAAGAAAAAGTCAAGCCGCCTCGAAGCTTACGATCAGCTCGACTTTCTGTTGTCAAGAATCAGATTTCAACACCTGTCATACAAACGTCTGTTACAGCACCAAAAAAAGTCATAAAAGCACTTTACGATTACCAAGCACAAAGTCCTCATGAACTCTCGTTCTTGAGAGGCGACTTCTTTCTTGTCAGTTCTGGAACTGAAAAAGACTCTAGTTTTTATGAAGCATTTAATCCTATCACCAACTCAAGAGGAAACGTGCCTGTCCAGTACTTTCAAGTCCTCGAAAAACATGAGAAAGCCATGGTCGAGTCAGCAAAGACGAATCCAGAACCTCCACAGTTAGAAGGTAATAAACAGAGACAGCATACATGCTTAACTCGTATGTAGTACATCATAAAGCACAGCCTCTTTATGGTATTGTGCTGTATGATTTTAAGGCAGAAAGATCAGATGAATTGGATGCCAAAGCAGGAGAACCCATCATTATTATTGCACAGTCAAATTCAGAATGGTATGTCGCAAAACCAATTGGCCGCTTAGGCGGACCAGGTTTGATTCCTATTTCATTTGTGGATATTCGTGATGCGTCTACAGGACGTACGGTCAAGAATGAATTGCCTCAATCGTTTCCTAATGTAGAGGATTGGAAAAAAAAGACATTGGGATATGAAGCTTCTAGCATTGAAATTGGCAGACAGTTACAAGAAATGAGCATCCAAGAAAGAGCAGAGGAAGAAGCAGAGGAAGATCCAGTTGATTATTATCAGTCCAAAGATGAAGTTCTTGTGGTGTCTGCTCATATTGATTCTTATATCTTGGAAGGTGATCAATACTGGTTTATTGTGTTTGCAAGACTATCTAATCAAAAGCATCGTGTCCTATATCGACTTTATGAAGGTAAGCATAGGCACAATGCCATGAGTTCTAATGGCCATTAGATTTCTATGATTTTCAAATAAACTTTTTACAAGAATATCCAATGGAAGCCGGGAAACAAGATCAAGAAAGAATCCTGCCCTTTATGCCCGGACCATTAGACGCAGTAAATGATGAAATTACAGGTAAATGAACGCACACTGAGTTTATCTGTCCTTGAATGTTCACGTGTTTTCTATATAGCGGATCGAGCTCGCGATTTATCAAAATATTGTGATGAATTACTTAAATTACCAAGATACTTGTCTTCAAGTACATGGGTTCAGGACCAGTTGTTTGGCATTCATGAAGGTGATATAGAGACAGACATTGATCCAGCAACGGGCAACATACCAACTACCACTTCTACTCCTAATACTATTAACACATCTAATCCTAATAATTATTCCACCACGCCCACCACACCTACCACGCCAGTCATGCCTCCTACGCCTTTAACACCAGCTACACCAGCTACACCAGCTACTCCTTCTGTCTATCATGGGAACACGATCAAGGTCAAAATCAAGTACAAGGATGAGATTTTTGCTATTAAAGTCCCTGTACCAATCACAGTCGAGTTCCTGCGCGCTAAAATCATTGATCGCATAGGATTCGAGGTTCAACTCTTTTATAAGAATGGTGATCCTCTTGTGAATCTAGAGACAGAAGCCTTTGAATCAGCTGTCAAAATAGGCAAATTGACAGTTCTGGCTTCTTGAGCTATTTTTATCGTATACACAAAAATAAATAAAAACACGTTTTACTTCTTTTTTTCGTGAATTCAAACACCGATATCGTTGTTGTATTTATTTCACTTGTTCTTTTTTTCTTGTTCTTTTCTTTCCCCCCTCTTTTCTCTCTTTCTTCTTTTTTTTTTTTATTACACACACATATACACACATACACAATGTCTGAACACCACGAAGATGAACTTGCACCTACACAAACTACTGGTTACAAGCCAGGAGAAAAGAAGTCTCTTCAAGAATACCAAACTTTGGACGCTGAAGATGAATCCTTGAACAAATGGAAAGAATCTCTCGGATTAAATAAGTCTGGTCAAAGTAAGCCTATTTAGTCATTTGCGCGTCTGTAGACTCATCTTTATCCTATTTAGCTGGCCCTCATGACGATCCTCGTAAGGTAAATTGTTCTATATCTATTGTCAATCTCTTAACTCGTCTTAGGTCATTGTCGAATACCTTGCTCTTGAGGTTCAAGGCCGTGAAGATGTCAGAGTTGATTTATCTACTCCTCGTAAGTGTATGCATTTCATAACATCATGAACTGAATTTCAATTTCAGACGCTATTGACCAAGCCAAAAACGCTCCTTTCACTATCAAGGAAGGTGTTGAGTACCGTATGAAGGTTAAGTTTAGGTAAGTCCTTTCTAACTATATATATATATATATATATGATGTACTAATTTATTCTATCTAAAGAGTTCAACACGATGTTGTCTCTGGTCTCAAGTACTTGCAAGTAGTCAAGAGAAAGGGTATCACAGGTAAAATAAATAATAGAGAGAGCGGTCCTTTTTCTGTGTCTAGAAAAAAAAAAAAAAAAAAAAAACTTACTCCTTAATTTAGTTGACAAGATTGAAGAAATGATTGGTAGTTACGGTCCTGCAGCTGAAGCTTATGAAAAGAAATTCGCACCTGAAGAAGCTCCTTCAGGTATGCTTGCTAGAGGTCACTATGATGCTAAGGTAAATAACTCTTCCCCCCATAAGAAAGTGTATTCATCCTTTTTCTATAGAGTAAATTCGTTGATGATGATGGTGTTACTCATATGGAATGGAGCTGGTCTTTTGATATCAAGAAGGATTGGTAAAAAAAAAAAACATATATATACAATTTATATACACCCATACTTTTATGCGTACGTGCACAAAAAAACAAAACCTCTTTGCTCTTCCTCTTTATATATACACATACACATACAAATAAAAAAAAAAAAAAAAATCACACACACATAAACATACGGCTCCGAATAAAAATTTGTTTATTCCCCTGGATACAAAATATCTGGGAACATGTTGAGATTATCTGTTAATTCACAAAAGTGGTGTATAAATCTAATAGGATAAAGGAGATCAATAAATAAATAAATATTAGCCAGCATATAGTCATCTAAAGTGACATTGTACATGATGTAGTAAAGTTCTAGCATGATATAAATACAAATAAGACTGGCAACCGTGATAGGAAGCAGGATTTCTATAGGATCCATGTCGTAAATGTATCTCAGCCATAAGGAAGATAGACACACAGCGCCTAGACTACACACAAATGGAAATGCGCCTTTGAACGGAAACCGTCTTTGGAAGGTATAGAGGACCGAGCAAGCAAGTCCAAAAATGGTCATGATAAAAACAGACTGGCCTTCTTCATACATGAGTTTGGCAACCACATTGGCTGTCACGAGTGCCATGCAGGCTGAATACAGGCTCAAAAGGACAGTCCGAGTCAGGACCGAGAGATGAAAGAATTGACTGTATAACTGCCACATAATAAACAAGGCAATCACAAACAAAGGCAAGATAGGAATCCACCAGGCCCATGTACTATATTGTTCTGAGTAAGTATACACTTGTGTTGTTATTCTTTTACCTATTCTTAAGCCATTCAAATAAAGGGCAAATACGTATAATAAAGATAATCAATAAGGAGATAGAAAAGAATTGTGCTGTTGTGATAAGCAATACTCTTCGAACAAAGTCTTTCATAAAAGTGTGTTAGTGTGTGCTTTTATGACGTTGTCTATTTACCCATTTGTTGAATGAGTGTCAAACGAGATACTGAGATGCCCAGGATGTCTTGATCGAGATGAGCAGAACCATACCGTTCTAAAGGGTCAGGGGGTATAGCCACTGGGTAGTATATGGTATTATAGTTTCTATGGGTATTCATTCTATCAAACAAGAAACGCTCTATTACTACTTAATTTACGCACTCCGAGTCGTTGGCTGAGTAGTCTCCTCAAGTGTAACACATTCGACTTGTCTTTTTTTATGCGTGCACTGTTTATTTCATATTGTCCAATCATATGTCCTGTACCTGAATTCACTTTGCTCCTTTATATTTTGTTGCTCTACTTTTCTCTCTCTCTCTTTTTCTTTCTTTTTCTTCTGTACACATATGCAGAACCAACAGATAGAAGCTCACTTGGACTCATTGCCTACATTAAGTCAAGTCTTGGCCAGAAAAAGCCAACCACCTGTATGTCTTTATAACTATTATATTGTCTTACGAGATCGATTGGCATTGGAGACATTACTTGATTTTTGGCTTGATGTAGCTCAAGCAGAAATCCTTTATAATCGCTATCTAAAACACTCAAAAAGAACAAGCCAACCAAAGCAAGCGTTTAGACCTATATCTCAATACACATCACTCGCTATCTTGGCTCCTACTGAACCCAGAGTCTCGATAGCCACCACAGTCAGTACTAAGAAGCCAGTGCCTACGCATGCTGACCTGGTCGAGGCCATGGAACGTATTTATGCTCGGTACTTGATACCTCATGCAGAAAAAGAAATGGAACAACTTCCTTTCTCGATCAAACAACCTATTCATCAATACTACCATCAATGCGTACAAGACCATGGTGATGTGATTGACAATCCAAGCTTGATTTATGCAGAAGCCAAAGAGTATGTCTATCAATTACTTCAATCAACATTTCCTCTCTTTTTGAGATACAAGGTATTGATGAACATGACATTGCCTCAACAGATAGGAAGAGTGGGAGTAGGTCTTTTTGTTTTACTTTTTGGGTTTTCATTTGAATTCTCCTTGATTTTTCTCGATATAAGTCCATGGCACATACGCTTATGGGTAAGTTTATCCTATCTGGTTGTCCTGACTGATGCTGGAGTATATAGGGTACTATACCTATTTTTTGCAGTGTCTATTGTTTAATGACATCGATGACGGGCATTGATCCTGTATGGTTGCTTGTATTTCACTTGAGGTAAACTTGCTGTTGTCTTGATAGGACTAACATGATTTTTTTAGTGAAACTGTACCCTTTCAGTTTAATTTCGTTGTAGACACTCAAGTCAAGAAGATCTTACAAAAGAGATCCTTGATGGTCTTGACACTTATTTTGTTTATTACAACTGTGATTATGATTCTATTCTGTATTCCTGCTGGAAGACGCCTTTAACTTTTATTCAATCGACCAACGTTCTGGACTGACGGCTGTCTTTTCTGCTTGACCTGTAGGCTGCATTGGATGAGAAGAAGTAGCTGTCATTGCAGTCGCATGTGAAACTGAACATTCATGTTATTTTCCATGATCAAGCCTATTTCACTTACTATGATTGATTAAGCCATGATTAAAGTTTCTAGTACAAATAATAGCTGAAGGAACAGATGCCTATACAAAGAAGTGAATATAGGAGAGACAGGAGAGTAATATTACCAAAATAAGGACCATATCCACACATACTAGATAGAATGAGTTGAACATACTCAATAGAACATGACTTACAGAAAAATGTTAAGAATACTTTGGACCCAATAAATCGATCTGGATTATGTAAAATAGTGACCAACATATAGATAAAGTAAGCCATACTAGCCGTAGCCAAGGCAACAAATAAGTACATATGTATTTTCCATTCCCGACGTAACTAAGGTAGAATAAGTTATTTTGTTGTTGTTGTCATGTAGTTACTTACCCCCCAATAGGCCATAGACAACATGACAATCGAGACAAGACAACTGAGGACAATATGTTTAATTAATTCTTTGATAATCACTTGTCTGGCTTCTTCTGTTGTTGCTTCAGGTAACCAAGCAACAATCAACAAGACGAGATATTGAATTGAAAATCCAAAAAAGAAGAAGAAATCAAACTTGAGTAGCATCAATAAGATCTGATACATCTTGTAACGATCTAGAAAGAAAGAACTGTTATTACCAAGCCAATAAGCTTATGGTTTTATACCTCGCATGGATAAATCAGCTCCAATCTTCTTGTAAATCTGCCAACCAAATTCCAAATAGAGTTTATAAGCTAAAAATATAAACAGCATGGATGAGACCAACATGATGCATATCTGTGTGATTTCTGCCCATCGAGAAGCATGATAAGCATCACCCAAGAAGGCTAATACCAAAGTGACACTAGGGTCTTGTGTGTTACTGAACAGCGTAGAGGATTGGTGGTATTGTATGATGGTATATGCACTCATGCCTAACTCAAAAGCGACCAGCGCAATGAGTTGAATTGTATTCTTTTGAATAATCTATGAATAATAGCATTAGAGTGAATGTATACATATTTCTATATTACAGCATCCAATACTAAAATAACAGTAAATAATTGTGCAAACATAAACAACACAAAATAGACTAAAAGTGACCTTGCATTAGCATAGGCTGTCATTAGACTCGAACCAAATGATTTCTGATTAAGACGCTCTTGGTTAATAATGTTGATTTCTGTCATATGGTAACTGAATATAATGGATTCAAATACAATAGCAAGTACTGCTTGTAGTAAAATAGTAATGAAAATAGCGCGTGTCCATTTAGAGTCACCAAACTAAGATAGTATAAGACAAGCCATACACACACTATTGTTACTTACGACTCTTGAAGTAGTCCACATAGTTTTAAAGAAAAAAGAAAGAAAAAAGAGAGAGAGAGAGAGAGAGAGAGAAATTAAATAGTAGGAGAGAAAGATATATTTATATATAAACTCCCTTTTTTTTTTACGCCTCTAAATAAACTGCAATCTTTCTTCATAATATTTGATCAACTAAACAAGAGAGATATGAATAGACTGAATCTAGAGTAAAATAACTTACTTTCATAGGGATATGTTCATGTGCATCTTTCATTGGGTGAATTGTTCTTCTGCCATTGTTCCTGTTCAACTTATGAGTCAATATGAGAGGGACATATCCCTTTCTACTTGCCATTCGATATAACAAAGAATAATCTTGGGTTCAACAGGCGATGCTTGAACACACACCTTGTTAAGTTCTTGAGACCAATTTGTGTTTGATGTAGGGTAATTGGTAGGGAAAGCATATCCTAATTCAAACATATAATCAGGAACATGCTCTGTATATTTCTTAAGTCGTTTTGTTTGTGCTTCAGTCTGATCTTCATCATGGACACGCTTAGCAGACACAGGTCTCTTGACTGGCTTAGGTTCAGGTGTCTTGGTTTGTCTGGGTTCAGGTGTTTTGGCCTGTTTGGGCTCAGGTGTCTTTGGTCTACGAGGGATAGGAGGTGGTAAAGAGGGTTGTGGTGATGGGGATCGTGATTCTGTAACTTGCTGAGGTTTTTTGCTTATAGGTGCATTGGAAGGTCTAGGAATATCAGGTAAACTATCCCAATAAGCAGCACAAAGATCATAGACATCACTATGAAAAAAAAAGTAAGTACATATCTATATACATATATATGTAAATGTCATTACGCGTGAATAGTATTGGCCTTTTCAGTTGTATTTTCACTACTAGGATATCCTTTCCATTTGATCTCGTAATTCACTACTTTGCCCTAATGCCGTCATTCTATCAATATCATAGTATTGTGTATAGGCTTCTTACCTTGTAAATACGATGACCTTCAATGCGTTCAATTTCGAATTCTTCTTCAGTCTCTTCCTCTTGTTCAATAGGCGCTATCTTCTTTTTAGACTTGCTCTTCTTTTGAGTTTCTTCTGTTTCTGGCTTGGGTGTCTTTTGTCCTGTTTCTCTGGGTGATTGTTGATTGAATTTGAGTTTCTCTTCTTCTACTTCCTGTGTCTGTTCCAAATCAGGATCCACGTCTTCAATGATATCTGCTTTTAATAATAAGTCGTCTTCTTCATCTAAAAATGCAAGAATCTCTGTTTCTTGTTCTTCTTCTTCAATTGTGATTGTCTTTTCAGCCATCTCTTTTTTCATGATTCAATTTTTAAGAAAAAAAAAAAAAAAAAAAAAGACGCGTTTGTTACCCTACATCTTTTATTTTGTAGCGGAGAATACCTTTTTTTTTTCTCTTTTTCTTTCATGTCTCATCTTTTATTTGCTCTTGGGTTATCCATATTACTTGTTATTCATTCAAGACGCAAGAAATCACTTAGTATTGATGGTGCTGCTGCTGCTTTTATGTTGGGCATGGTGACATTCTCATCTCGTCTTTGGCTTTTTACAGTTGTTCTCTTGACATTCTTTCTTTCAAGTAGTCGATTGACCAAGTTTAAGGCTGATCAAAAACGACGCTTAGAAGCTGATTATGAAGATGCTAGTGAAAGAAACGCGGTTCAAGTGGCTTGTAATGGTTTGATGGGGGTATAGCTGTCCTTTTGTTTCAATTAAATGAACCTGGGGTCGATTGCTTTCATCAAGCGCGTTGGAGTCGTGTCTTGATCTGGGCTTATGTAGGGTAAGTATATCCCTTTATATATTTATATATATATCTCATTCAAATCAATAGACATTATGCTTGTTGTGCTGGTGATACGGTAAGTAAAAAGTCATGGATTCATGATAACTCATATCCCTTGAGTGGGCAAGTGAATTGGGTATCCTGAACAAGGATTGGCCCATTTTAATCACACGCATGAAAAAAGTGCCTCCAGGTACCAATGGCGGTGTTTCTGGATTAGGATTGGCGGCTTCTTTTGCAGGTGGTACACTGGTAGGTCTTTCTGCTGCCATGACACTGTATATAGAACAAGCATGTTATGGATTTGCATGGGAATTGGTCTTGGTGGGTTGTTTAGCAGGTGTGGGTGGATCTTTGGTAAGTCTGGATCTGTTGAGATACATGTCATTCATTGATGTCTAGATGGATTCTTTGTTGGGTGCCACCGTACAACAAAGTCTGTATTCAAAAGATCAAAAAAAGATAGTGGCTCAAGGCAAACAAGGCGAAGACATTCAAATCATCAGTGGTTTACCCATCTTGGATAACCATCAAGTCAATTTTGTTACATCTGTCATCACGACTAGTATGTGTGCCTTATTAGCACATCATTTATATCCTACCATATAAAACACATATTTTATTTAAGCTGTTTCATGAACAGTAGCACCCACTTGTTGTTCTTTTAACAATGCATCAATCTCCTCAGGCTTATAAAGATCATATTTAACTTTGTTTTCTTCAAGTCGAATGGTGGCAAATTCCACTACAGAAAATCAAGTCAATACACAAGAAAGATCCACCTATCTTGTTTTTTTTTAAACTTACATTTTTCACTTGTCAATGTTGTACTGTCCATGGTTTTGCTTAACACTTTAATAGCCAATGCTTTGGCCTCCTCTAATGTCATGTCATCCTTATGATCTTGTTTCAAAATAGATTGTGCTGTAGCATTATTGGCACCAATACAAGTAGCCTTCCAACCACCATAATTACCAGAAGGATCAGAATGATACAATTGGAAACCATAGTGTTCATCATAACCAGCAAAGATAAAAGAGACACCAAAAGGACGCAAACCACCATATTGAGTATAACCTTGCTTTAAATCACATAGATTTTGAACCAGTTGTTCAACTGGGATTTCTTCATTGTATGCAAACAAATAGCGTTGTGCACTGGCTCGAGTCCAGTTGATCAAGATGTTGGCATCAGCTGTAATACCTGCTACACCACAGATAATGTTACTATCATGGGGTGAGTCCATAAGGCTGTAATCAGTCTACTTACTCGTTTAACTTGTAAATCTTTTCAGAAGTAGCACTGGTCTCTAATAGTTTAGCAGTGACCTTCTTTTCAGCAGCAATAACAACACCATCTTTTGCGAGAATACCAAGTGCAATACCAGCAAGAGAAATAGCTTCCATAGCATATTCAACTTGGTATAAACGACCTAACAAAAAGTCAGTGAGTGTCTATCGTTCTGTAGTTACCTTCAGGTGAGAAAATAGTGGTTCTTGAGTCGTATCTTCTGGCCATAATGTAAAATAAAGAAGAAAAAAGAAAGGTTTATGCCCTTTGATGATCGCGTCTAACAAGAAAAAAATAGAAACGTAATACTGTGACGTCTTGAAGGAGTTTTAAAATTCTAAAGATTTATTATGTTTATTTTCTTAGTTTTTGGATTTGAAGATCCAATGCTTCCTTGTTGGGTAGTTCATGACATGCTCTATGGTACACTTGATTGGCCTTTTGAAATTTCTTTTGAGAGTAAAGATAGGCAAGGTATGAAATATAGGTTTCTATTCTATATGAGTAATGAGCTACATTGTATTTTCTTACCTTCTTTATGATCTTCCATGCGAGTTACTTGTTCATACAGATATTCCACACTGGCTTTTCCTTGTTGGTCTCCAGTACCGTATTGATTCTCAAGTTCAACACACTTCATATAAAATCCAAAAGTAGGATAAAAGCCCTTGATGATCTTGCGATAAACAGTACGTGTAGCTTCAATACCTTGAGATGCAGCTGTCCATTCCACATAACGTGATTGAACTAATTGTTTGATCTCGGAGGGTTCAGAAGAAGTAGCGGAAGGTAAAAGCATCGTCACTTTTTCACATGCCTTGTAGAACAGACGATCAATGTCTTGTGTCGATAGATTGCCATGCATGATCCAGTCAATAAAGGCGCGCCATAACACAAGTGAGCCAGGATTCAGCGCCAATGCTTTCCAATACAAGGATTCTTTGGTTGCTGCCAATTGAATACGATATAACCAAAGTGGTGTAGCATCAGGAAACATCTCTGTGCCTCGCTCTGCCACGGTCTCTGCCTTCTCCTTGTCTGTCTCGATCAACATAGGCATCCATAACGCGTATATCTTTGCATTCATTTGACCTTCTTTCTGACACGCTTTCAATGTCTTTTGTGACAGTTTGGTGAGATACAATCGCAGGTTTTCTTCTGTCACCAAGTCACGCCAATTCAATAAGAATTCGATATACAATTGCCACATCGTTGGCATGTTCAGATCAGCCACGGCCTTTTCAAAGTCCTGCACACATGCACGCAAAGCAGGCACAAAAGCAGGATCTGATACTTTTAGACTGCCAGTCATATGTCTTGAGGCTAAAACACGTCTGGCTTCAGGCTGATCGTATAAATCACGCTGCATGGTATCGTATACATGGTCTATCTGTGTCTCCATCTCTGTAAATTCACGGTAGACATCAATAAATCGTTGGCGGAATCCAATGTCGTTTGGAATGGCTTGAATGGCATTATCGTACACAATCTTGGCCAAAAGACCTTGCAAGATTGGATTGTTGGCTTCCTCGAGTGCAGCTGCTTCTTTTTCTGTCATGGTCTTTTTGTTTTCGTCTGATTTCCATTGTGCTACATCTTCGCCTGTTAATGCAGGTAATTGAATTGTGTTGTCTGTGTCCATCACATCTTCTGTCTGAGTTTGAGGTTGGTTGATACCGAGTAATCTTCTTCTGAGCTTGATCTTTTCGATATAGATCAGTTCAAGACGGAAATATTCGTGCCATAATGATTGATTTTCAGGCATCAGACGAAGTGCGCGTTGTAACAAGACACGGGCAGCTGCTACATTAGCATTCTCTTCGTGTTCCCAAGTGGCTGCCATGATCCATAAAGAAGCATTGTGAGGATGATGCTGAATGGCTCTACATACATAAGATTCTTTGTCTCGTCTAGGGTCAAACTTACTGAACAAACACACTCGACAAGATATTATTGGCTTTGTTGCGTTTAGCATAATCAATGTATTGTAACCAAAGTGACAAGTCATTTTTGAATTTGATGGTGGCTCGTCTAAATAAACCGTAGATTCTTCTTGCGCCTGAGTATTGTAAATCATCGCCTTTTAAACCATCCTTTAAGCCTATCAAATGTAAGCATGAAAAGAAGAGAGATAGAGAGAGAGAGGAATAGTTCACCTACCCATACGAGCCACTCTCTTTTGACGAAGTTCTTCCAAGTTCGTTTCATATTCAATAGCTCTCAAGAAATCAATCTTTTGTTTGATACGACGGTGTAGAGCATATTCAAAATTAGTTCGCTTTTTAATGATCGATTTGATCTCGGCCTATAGGTAACATTAGTCTTGCCAATTTCCCATGAAACCTACTCACAGAAGAAAAGACATGTTTTTTCTCAAGACCCTCGAGCTCAGGTATCATACGCTCGAGGTAGTATTGTACTGATTCAGCCATAGTCAATGAAGTATAGTGTGTATTGAAGAAAAAAAAAAGAAGAAAGGACACATCAAGTTTAAAAAAGACGTGTGACCATGTTTCTTTATTCAAGCCACTTCTTTATTATAATAAGCCGACACGTTTACCATAAAACAAACAACCTGTACAATAGACAGCCATACCACCGAGAATCCACCAGAAATAAACAGGATCTTGATATTCTTTGCCAGGCACTGCGACATTCATACCCCATAAACTACCAATCAGCGTTAAAGGAATAAAGACAGTAGCCAGGAATGTCAATCTGTTCATGACACTGTTTGTCATGTTGTATGTCTGTGTTAATTCGAGATTGACTTGAGCAAGATAATTCGTATGGGCTCGATGAAGAATACGATCATAGTGGTTAATGTTTTGAGCCATAGTCACAACATGATCTAGAAAAGTTAGTGAGGCAATGTCACTTGAGAAAGGAAGATTACCTTGAATATCCCCTAAATACAACAAGACATCTGAAAATGCCTTTTTGGTTTCCAACAGATCCCCTCCAGGGGAACCAGGTATAGCAAGATGATGATTGAGTGGCACAGATTGGTCTAACATGGCATATTCTTTTGATTTATCTTCGTACCGTTTCATCAGGCTCTTGATAACATCCAGTTTTGAACCCAAGAGACGTGTCAATTGAGTCGATTTTTTACGGCACCGGCTGATACGTTTCAACATGTCTGCCTGTTCAGATTCCTTGAGGACAAGCGAAAGTTCGTCAATCGAGACAGCTTCCATTTCTACTTGAAGGATAATAGGTGCAAAACTATCTGTCACTGAATCCACCAAGGCATAATTGATCCAGTCAGGCGTAATAGGCATGAACTCTTTGAGTTGATCGCATCGTTCTCTGACTCGGGCAATATGTTCTGATTTTTTGAAATGAAACTATAGATGTGTGACTAACAAGATGGATACTATGGCGCACTTACAGTCAAGAGGCCTTCTTTAAAGATCAAGGAATAGAAATTAAAGGGCCTGATTCTATCTGTTAAAGCGTCTACTTCAAATGCCCTAAAGCAAACAAACGTATAGTTGGGAAACAACTCTACTTTTTCACGAGGTTCCTGAGCTTGAATGTCTTCTGTTGTCAATGGATGAATATGAAATGTCTATTCAAACATAAGTCAATTTGCCTTGATGTTCTGCTCATACTAAACCTTGCTCAAGATTCTCATCTCGTCCAGCGAAGGACACAAGACATCTACCCACCAACCTTTGGACCGAACCACAGACTCAAGTGCCTTCCTGCCTTCTTCTGTCAATAATTCCTGTAGACTGGCTGAGACAATCGCATTCTTTTGAGCAGAGTAGATTCTAAACCGAATATCCAAAGGAGAATAACTATCGGCCAAGACAGAAGATGGACCATACAGTTGATTTTGTTTGCTCAGGGTTTTGGATAAAGGAACCGTGCCTACTGACATTTTACGAGTATGATGTTGCACCATACGATGGAATGCAGCAATATCGACATGATCGTCGACACTAGCTCTGTATCGAGGAAATAAGACATCGGTCTTGACATCTTCTTGATCATCGGCTGGATTGAACTGGTAATCTTCTTTAAAGAAGCTATGAAAACTGCCTGTACGTTGATGGTGTGGCAATGGGGTGTCTGCATTAGAATCTCGATAGGAAGTAAGGCCAGGATAATCATGATGCATTGAAAAGGATCCTGTGCCTCTTCGACGAATAGATGAAGAGCGATGAGACATGATATGAAGAGAGAGAGAGAGAGAGAGAGAGAGAGAGAGAGAGTTACATAAGAGAGAAAAAGAGAGGAATGGAAATTGACAAGGCTATTCGGACACAATTTAGGTGAAGAAGCACGGCATTTGATTTTTATATTTCAATGAAAACCGATAGTTATATGAGTCAACTTGAGATCAATGATTTAGCTTGAAATACGAGCATCCTTTCAAACCTAAGACGAAGAAAGGCTCTTGTAACTATGGCTTTGCTTTTTCTCTCGAAGAAGCTGCATTTTTTTTATGGCGGACTTTGAATAAGATTACTTTTTTCAAAAGTTATTTTTGTAAGGAATTTTTTTTAGTACGTTGGTCTGGTCACTCTTGGTGGTGCTATAATCCCTTGTGAAAGACTGTATCTCTTAGATACAAGCAATTGTGTCAAGTGTCAAGTAATTGAAGACAATTTGAAATGGTGTGCTTTACTTGTGATATTGGTATAGCCATCTGTAGCATTGAACAAGACAAGTTATAAAGAATACTGACTCCAAGGAGCAACCAACGAAACACTTAATATATCCTTTTTGGGACATTTTAATGGGTAGCCCAGATGACGGCTATTTTATTGGGACTATATAAGACTCATATAATTGTATTGAATGCTTTCACAAAAGCATTGTTTTCAAGATACAGTAAGAACGGTAAATTTTGTCACTTTGAGAAAATTGAATGTCTGTAACCAAAAAATAAATGTCATGAATAATGTCGAGATGTTTGTGCTTTTGAACATTCATTCAGCTGAAGCATTTGCATGAGAAAGCAGTGTCGATGATGTCTGATGTCCAGGCAGATCTAGGAGATCAGCGTCATTATGTCTTGTCATATCCGCAGAAGCCGAGTCATCGGTGGAATTCTCATTATCAGTGGCAACGAAGCAGTTAGAATTTAAAACAGAATCTGCCAGTACAGGCGTATTCGCAGACTCTTGCCAGTCATTAGTCTCTTGATTATCAGAATTCGAGGTAATAGAAGTGGTGTTATCATCAATTGATGGTGACGTCGAGCGATGTGTTGTATCATGGCTGGAAACGCGAACGGATGTCGAGCAATTGACATCAGGCAAGACTTGAATTTCTTGTTGAATAACTTTTTGCACGTATTCGGCACTGCTGAGATGTGCGTCAAGATCCGTCACCAATCGTGTT
This sequence comes from Gilbertella persicaria, assembly GCF_025201335.1. Lineage (NCBI taxonomy): Eukaryota > Fungi > Mucoromycota > Mucoromycetes > Mucorales > Choanephoraceae > Gilbertella > Gilbertella persicaria. The sequence continues at coordinate 101,070 of NW_026252012.1, forward strand.
TTCTGTAACCAAAACTGTTTGCTTGCGAAGGAACTTTTCCATAAATTGAATTCCTTTGTCAGCCTATCGCAATCATCCGGTATATACTTGGATATAATGTTCTTATACCGCGAATAAGCGTAGTCCCTTCTGAACAAATCGAATTTCTCACAAAAAGCAGGAAAAGTGAGGGTGGCCTTATTTTCGATGCAATAGGTGATGTGTTGAGGATTGTTGACTTTCTGGTTCATTCCTACAGCCATTTGCTTTTTGTGGGCAGAATTCGCTATCACTTTTGTTGGCCGGTCGCTTTTGTGACATCAAGAACTTCGTCAAATTCAAATAAATGGTAAGAAAACAAGGTAACAAAGCAGGAAGTTGGAACACAATCGGCTGAGAAATGTATCTAAAAAGCAATAATGGGAAATTTTTTTCATTTTGTTTTCACAGTTGAGTAACAAAAGAGATGTTTGTGTTCAGTAAGCTGGTTTATGAATCATCTGAACGGCCATTCTACTGTTCCTTTGTCTTAAACGGTAGCATTGGGACGTTATTTTGTCCCTTTGGACTATAACATAAGCATTGGAATGGGTTTCCGATTGCCTCGCGTAAAAAAACCTTCACATCTAGACGGACAAACAAGCAATATCATCCTGTGTAGATGATTACCAGAGGAAGTCGAAAACATCATGAGCTGCGTATATATTTCGTACTAACCTTTTCACTCTTTATGATCTAGTAATTTGATTGTTGTAGGTGTTCAGCCATTCAATAAACAACATCGCTGGCTACGTAGTACTACTTTGACCAATATCAAATCGGATGCCAGTGGTGATAAAAGACCAGATGCAACCCTGACAAAACTTACCTAACTCTCGTATGGGCCAAGCCTGGGCTTTGGTGAAGCAAAAGTGGCACAGCCCACTACAAACAACAATGATCTATGCCATGATCTCCTGCACTTAGGAATCTTTTGCAAAGAAGCCATCAATACCCGCCATTGGGATGCATGTTTAGCTTTTCAAATTCACGGATTTACCATTGTCTTCTATTTGATGCGATTACGTCATGATGGCATCTACACCATGTATGAAATCGCAAAAGTATTATTCCCGCGTTCATTGGAAGAACTCTCATCATTTATATCCTTGAAAAATCTTCAATCTTTGGCTCAAGTATCCGAATCATTTTGGCGATTGTGCAAATCCGTACCTGCTTCGGAAATTGATGTAATGATTAGCAACTCTCGTCCTACACACCCATGTTTCTACAATCTCATTGATAGCAGCAAGAACAAAGGTAGAACTTGTGCCTTTCGTTTTGAGCATTAGTTTTTTTTTTCCAATCTTCTATGACTTATAATAAAAAAGGCTTATTGTTTTCTGGCTTTTACTTACCTGATTCTTCTGTACTGTTGGCTTTAATAAAAGCTGTTGCACAAGTTAATACTATTCAATTAGTTATATAACAATAAGCAGAACGCTAATTGTAATTAATTGATATAAACAAATAAAAGATGAAACATAAGAACGATCATCCGTTTGTAGTAATTACCTGTATGAGAGTAGCTAACTTGTATAGGAACTGAACAGGTTATTATTAGAAGAGACGTTACTTATGACATTTATATATAAAAGATTATTACGAGTGGTTCATGAAGTGGAAAGACTCAGATCTGGATTATACTAAGAACTGCGTCTTTATTGATGAGGCTGGATTTAACATCAATATGAGAAACAATTGGGCTAGGTCGGCTGTAGGAACATCTACCAAGTAGAGATTGAAGAGACTCGTTCTCCCTCCCACCCCATTATCGGTGCTATACACTGTAGTAGCGTTATCCATGTTGCTATGAAAAAACCACCACCTAAAAAGCAAAGAGGCCCAAAAACTCAAACATCGAAGACGGCAGGAGGCAAAGAGCAAAGAGCCTACCATAGAGTACGTTGATGTTGAGGAGAGGACCACTGTCGAAAACAACAAGCTAGGAGCAAAGGATACAATTACTACCCATTTTGTGAAATTTATGAATGAGCTTCTGGAATATCATGGACATGGATGAGAGTCATATGGGTAGTTATCTTGTAATGAATAATAACTGTACTATTCATAAGTCTCATCCAATGATAAGAAAAATTGAGAGTAGAGGTTATAGAGTAGTGTAGTTATTTCCTTACTTGCTAGAGCTAAACCCAATTGAACAGTTTTGGGCAATCTTGAAAGGAAAATTGAAACGCCACAAACTATTGAATGAAGAAAAAATGCCTGATAGAATTGCTGAGGCATGTAATGCCATACCTGCTGAAATTCTATACAACTTTGCCAGTCATTCTAAACGACAAATCATTCAATGTTATAATAAAGCTCCATTCTAAACGTTTTGAAGTCAAAAACACATATCATTTTTAGGTCAATTTGATTTAACTTATTGTGACATTTCTCTTATTTCAAAAGGACAAAATCTCTAGACATAAAGGAACAATCATTTTTGGCTTAGTGCCATTAATTTTTTTGGAAAGTGACATTTATTTTTTGGTTATGGACATTCAATTTTCTCAGTGACAAAATTTACCGTTCTTACTGTACTAATATATATCTTGGTCAATTGTTGCTTTATCTCGAGCTAAAGCAAAGAATTTGTCGAGGTATAATGAAAAAATGTCATTTTTTTAGGTATAAAAATGCTGTTTTATATACTGATTTAGAAAAGTATGTCGGAGGGCATCATTTCCCTTAAATAACATAGCATGCCTAAGGGGATATGTTAACTTTCCTTGGTTAATATTGCAATAACGAACCACTTTAAGAAAGGATGTGTTTATTATAATAAACGCTTAATATTAAAAGTCAAACAAATACTCATCACTAAAAACCCATAAAACACTAAAAACAAAGCAACCATACGTTTCCAATGATATCCGTCTTCAGAATGCATCTTGAAATAAAACAAACCAGGTAAAATAAACGAAATTGTCGTTGAACCTGTAGAACCCACAAACGACAACACAAGATCCAATTGAGAAATAGAAATGGCTACTAAATAGGTAGAAATCACAATACAGCTGGTCATGATCCAATAGCGTTTGTTGGAAATAACAGGTTGTTGAAGAGACTCCGATTTAAGCGTGTCGATAATCTTGTCAATCGAAGCTCGACAAGGATGTGTTTGGAGTGGATAACTAAAGATCACCAAGACCACAATAGCCAATCGACCAAAAGCAACAAAAGCAGTCTGAGGATCTAGTTCGGAATTAATCATCATGGCTTGTAAGATCACGTTACTTACATTCAAGAATAATATTGCCCAATACATGTTTACCAAAGCTTAGATAACCCAAAATAGCTACCAACTCATAGATAAAAGCAGCCGAACCAATAGAAGTGGAGATCACTTGAACAATTGACTTTTCATCATTCTTTTTCAACTCGTTATAGACAGAAAAAATCTAGTTTGGGGATACTCAGCATAAACTTATCTTTTCTTCTTCTTTATCTTCACTTACATTTTGATGACAGGTAAAAGCAAAGATAAAGACAGGCAATTGACCAAAGATTTTGGTGCTCCAGTGAAAATATTCAATCGCATCAGGTGGTGGTGGTGGATAGTTGGGCGAAACATAATGATAAACAACAATAGCCACTAAATAGGCCACAGCAAAGAGTGCAACTAAACTTGTGTATTTTAATGAATCCAGCTTTCTAAGCCAGCTCAATGGTCCAACAGCTGTAATTATACTCAACGAAATCCAGAATCGACGATCCATCAATAACTCAACATCTTTAGCACCATGAAAAAAAGACAACATGACCTAACTGACGTGTAAGACACTACCACATCATTTCCTTTTCATGTTACCTGAGGCATCAAGTCACCCAAAATAATGAGGTAACTGATGGCTACACCAAAGCATTTGATAGCAATGGCTGTATCGAAAAAAATGCCTAATTTGGGCCAAGTTAATTTGGATAGGGATGAAAATGATGCATTTCTGCCCCCTACTCTATCCGCACATCGTGCTAAGAAATAAAGACCAAGACTGGATGTACAGCCAGCATAAATAATGATGAATATGCCTGGAATCAATCCAACAGAAGCCAATGCAGCAGGCTATATTGAATGGTAAACAATCACTCGCAACATGAATTGTTACTTACCATGGCCAGCATGCCTGTGCCTAAAATAGTATTCGAAAGATTAATAGAAGCACTGGTTTTCGTAGCACTGGGTTCTTCAAAACAAACACTGTTGTTATAAATAGACGAGTCCTCTGTTTCATTGGTTAACAAGGGCCGACGTTCATCTAGAGCAGAACCCATTGTTGAAAAGGCAGAGGAAGATATAGAAGAAGCTGTAGTATCATTCTCTATGAAGGACGAATAATTTTTCATTTTAAGAGAAAAAGTAAAGAAAGCAAAAATAGCAATTGTTGCTCTTTTTATAAACGTTTTTTATTGCCCGATCCTATTTATTTCACTCTTAAAACGGCTCTTACGTTCATAAGGAAAGCAAGAAGCGCTTCTTTAAACTCAGGTACATTTCTATTTGGTTCAGCTGGAGTTGCTTGGTCTAATTTTTGAAAAGCAATTAATAAACGTTGTTGAATTTCATTTGATTGCTGTCCAATAATTTGATTTGCCAATGCCATATACACATTCTAGATTCATTAGTGAGATGATTTATACCTTTGACTTACTCTTTGAACACAAATGAGGGCAAGTAAAGCATCAGAAGCAGCCTCCACTGTGTTTGTATCCAAATGTTGGAAAAGTAAACAATTCAGCAATTCTTGCAGGAATTTCTGTAAATTTTCTTTGATGAATTCTTGTTGCTGATGCTGATAGACCCAAATAGTCAATGGTGTGATAGCGCGCAAAGTCAAGATATTGACATCAGGAATATCATGTCGAATACCGTATTCTAAACTGGCCATTAGATTATTGAAAAGGGGAGTAGGAAGACCTGATAGCTTTTCTGGAAAGATTTCAATCAGGTGTGATATCAATTGAATATATTGCTGGCATAGACTAGGAATCTAATCAACTGATAAGCTTATTTGTACTCCTTAGTTTTTTCTTTACCTTTAACATTTCCATATCAATCAAAGGAATCACAATATTAGTACTAAACAAGACAACATCAGCAACATTCGAACGGTCGTTTTGTTTGCGGTTAAAGTCTTCATTTCCAGAAGCCATGATGTTGGACAACATCACCAAGACAGTTGAAATGTCAGCATAAGGCCTATCTTCTTCTTCTTCTTGTGTATGCATTCTTTTCTTGCCTTGATTAGCAGCACCAAATACCTTGACAATCTCAATAATCGTGTGGAACAACAGTTGTTTGTCTTCAGAACTTAATGACCCAAAGTCTAAACGATTACACAAGTCTGCAAACAACTGCAAGATAGCCAATTGAACTTCAGGTACCGTCTTGTATAGTGTCATGAGTTGCACAAAACTCTCAAGGAATCTAGAGCAGAACTGAAAAATAGTTTGTGTGTTGCTGTATTGACAAGCAAGAGCTAGACCATCAAACATTTCGAGTGCGTTGATGACATGGTTGATCATTTCGCCTCGTTGGTATACTTGTTGAAAATCAGGGCGATGAAGCAAAAGACCTAGACGATCTTCAATCATGTTGAACATCAAGCCGAAATAATTATTGCGTGTTGTATCATCAGGAGCAAAGCTTGAAATAGTAGCAATTGTTTGGACAAGAGAACTAAACAAAAAAGTAAGTACGCATACAAGACAAACATTACTTTACTTGTGAACTACTTCAGGTAATTGTTCTAGGTTTTGTGTGACAAACTGAACAAGTTCAGGGAAATGGGCTAAATATGAAAATTAGTTTTTGACTAGTTGCATGTCGTTCTTTTTTTTTTTTATGTACCTGATTGTAATAAGCCTTGCTTTAAATTATTACATGTACCGCATGAATGAAGCCATTTTACAAGCTAACAAGGAAACATAAATACATGTTTAACTATATAAAGACTTACTTGATTTAATACATCAGGATCAGCATTCCAAAGAATAAAATTGGTCTTCATTTGATCAATAAAGAAGCCAATGACAAGCAAACCTTGACCATCAGAAGGTCCTGGTCTGCCAAAAACCTTTGCAATATGAGGACTCATATATCCATACTCATTTTCATCCACCAAGACATAAGACTTGCTCCACCTTTCCATATACCAAATCAATGTTTCTGCTACACGAGGACTGCAGTTGGATGCTTCCACTGTGTTTGAACCAAAGCTTGAACTGAATCGAAATAATTCTAAAAAGAGCTGTGATAGATTGACAACAGGATCTTGCTCAAGAGAAGGCTGAGAGCCAGAAAGTTGCATTAAAATATCAGGAATCATGGGTTGTTCTCCTTTACCGGAATCTGCCAAGATGTGAGCTGCAATCAAAATAATCCAGTGAAGCTGTTCATGCAACAACACAAGTCCATCTTGTGACTGACCATTAAAGAATCCCTTGAATGACTCAAAGCGTTCAGCAAGTAATTGGTGAAGACGTACAAGACAAGGTTGAGGGTTTAGTCGGCCTAGTGTACCAATACAGGTCAACTGGTCTGCAAATGTATCCCAGTCTTTAAATCCTGCATCAATCTCGTCCTCTTCTTCGTCTTCTTCTTCCAGTACTTGTTTGGCTCGTTCAAGGCGTGTTGTCATGTAAGTCTCTACAATTTGATAAGCGACAGTTGTCATATATTGAGTCAAGTGTTGTGCTTGGTCAGGCAAAAGTCCTGTTTTAGGATCATTGCCTCGAGGGTCAGAAGGTTGAACAATATCCGCTATATATCACAGTTAGTATCTGAAATACACTCTTTTTTTTAACTTGCCTAATTTGACCCAAGTCTGAAGTGATTCATCACATGCTTCACTAATCCAGCCTTCATCTACATCTGTTACAGTCCCACCTAAGCAACTGACAGTGATCATGCCTACTTCATTCAAGAATTGGAAAAAATCAGGAATAGTACAAAGAATGACAAGAGAAACATTTTCCAAGAGTCGACGAATCATTTGTATAGTGCCGAGCATTTGTGGTCCCTGTTCACTGAGTGCATCAGGACTTGTCCCAAAGGCTGTAATGTCTGCAATCATTTTACGAATACCATGAATCAGGGTAGTTGCATAAGATTTGATGAGTTCTGAATTGTTGTTGAAGAAATCTTGTTGAAATCCTGCAAGTTGGATCAAACATTGTCTACAACGATGTCCTAAAGCATCTTCGTCTTGAACAAGGCTATAAGTCTGAAGAAAAAAAAATAAGTCTTTTCTGTGAAGGCCTCTTAGCATGCATACCATAAAGAATAGCCACAAGACTTCACTGTTACCAACCACAGGTTGCCATTGCTTTGGGAAGATCACATAGGTCTTTTTGACAGAAGAAGGGCCATCTTCACGATCAAAGTCATCCAAATCTACCTCTTTTGCAAATGTGCCTGGTAAAGTAGGTGTCAAGCTCGTACTTACAAATTCCCAATGCAAAATCTTTTCCAACAACATAATCATTTCTGTTAAAACAGCAGGAATATCAGTAGGCAATTGTTGACAGTTGGACACAAATCCATGAAGTTTAGTGATCGCTTGTTCAAACAAAGGCAATAAGATATTGTTTTCAAAAAATATTTTACAGTTGTGATGGTGCTCCCAAGTCAATCCAATAGTCGTTGATTTAGTGTTTGAAAACTGATCTACAAGTGCATTGGCGAGTGATAGCCCAAGTACTTGCTATTTTTGAATAAGTTCAAATGGATAGTCAGTTTACTTACAGAATGATCATTGTCCATTTGCAACAATTGACTGATGTGATGTAAAATAGATTCTCTGTCTTGATTTGATACATCAAACAAGCTACGTTTTGTAATCAAAGCAGCAGCCAAGACAAGTTGTACACGGACAAACTTGGTCAAACTGATAGGATAAGTTATAACATTTATCTTTTCTTTTTTTTTTTTTACTTACTCTTCTCTTTGAAGACAAAATTCCATTAAGAAATTTCTAAGCAAAAGTAATTCATTCTTGTCATAAAGCGTATAGTCTCGTACAATAACTTCGCTTGTGGCCAAAGCGACTTGAAATTGAACCATCGAATTAGAAGCATGCTCTATAGTGAGAAGTTAGGAAATGATGTGCATAAAAAAAATTTTGTCATTTCTTACCTAAAATGTATTGACAGATAGGCAAAACTTTAGGTATTTGACGGAACTGAGTCAGGACTTGTTCTGCAGGTGCTCTTGTAGCAGGAATCTACTTTATGTTAGATCAGTTTTTACAAGTAACTAGTAAAATACCTGAAAGTCAGAACAAGCCTCTTCAAATTGTTTGAGTATAATTGCGTTTTGAGGATCTTGAGCTCCCTCCATAGTAAACGTCTAAAAAACAACAAAAGGAAAAGAGCAAGAGCTTTTTTTCGACGTTTTTTTTTTTCTTTTAGGCCAGAATGTGACTTGAGTTTTCTTGTACCTTTTTTTTTTAGCTTGGTCTGCATAACATTTACTAGACTGAATACAGCTAAACATGAACCAGCTATTTAAACGAGAGAGAAGACAAATTTGTAATCTTCAAGGTTGATACAAATCAATTATCAGCTTCATTATCTTTACTTCTTAGGCGGTTTACTTTTGATATATCATTCTGCATAAAGTAACAAGGCTCCATTGATTTTTGACAGTCAAGCAGAATCCAATCAATTAGATTTTGTCGTAAGGCAATTCTATATGCTCATCAAAGCGAAGGGACTGCCAGCAAGAAGAGATTTTACGAAGCAATGATATGAGACTAACCTTACTCAACCATCACTTAATAGAATTACATGCTAGTACACCAAATCAACACATGTCTCTTAACTCATCCATAACAAGGTGTGTTTTCATCACCATTAGATAACAAACTTGATAGAAAAATTGCTTGGTTGGGGCACTAATGGACAATTCTTTCAAGTATTTCTTTAGTAACACTTGCTGAATGGTCAGGAGCAGAAATTAGGAACAAAGATAAAAAAAAAGACTTTTCGTTTATCGAGTCTTACTCCTGCAAAAGTTTATACTCGACTTATCCGAGTATCTAAAAACCTGAGGATAGTACTATATTGTCTTTAAATTTAATCTGTATTACTTTGCACCGACACTGACTTTTAGTTTAAATATTAGTACTAACTGTCAATGTTTCTCGTGAACCTAGTGCATGCATAATTTTGCTGATAAGGTACAGAAGAAAAAAAGGCACTTGTTTTATCTGTACCATGTTTGAGTAATATACGTTTTTTGATTGGTATCAATATGTGTTCCCTAATACCGCAATGATAAAAACGACCTGCTCTTGCATGAATTTGCTTTGATCTTAATGAAGCATTGTATTTAATTCGACTTTTTCTGAAGGAATTTTCATTAGTATATGTCTCGTGTTAGCGGGTACCTATAAGTAAATGTCTGTCCTTCTATGATAAAGTGAAGTTTTAAATGTCCCACTTAAGTAAAATTGTTATTTTTGTTGTCCTTCATTGATAGAACAATGTGTAACTCTACACGAAAATGTATAAGATAGGAAAAAAAACCAAAAAGAGAAGTTTTTTTAGAAAGAAAAAGTATTTACCAAATATACATGTCTGTCAATATTTATAGAAGATAAGCAAGTCTATTTATCTACTGAACTTGCAAAGAAAAAAAGTCTGTTTCTTTCCAAATTCTGAATGGATTCCTTTGATCTTTTTTTTCTGCAATGTTTGCCTTTCAACCAAACATATTGGTTTCAAATTAATCCTGGGTTGAGTTGGATTTCTTATAGACTACAACTGCTTCAGATCGCAACACTTTTTAAGACAAACAACCGACTGAAACTATCTTATAAAGCCCGCTCCAAATATCAATGGCATATAAAGGGCTTTGATTGAGACAACACTTGCTTCTTCATTCTCCAATCAATAATGAAAATTTCAACTGCCATTGTAGCTACTCTCATTACATTAAACTCATTTGCTCAAGATAAGCCAAACACTACTGATACTTATGACTATGTTATTGTGGGTGGTGGTGTAGCTGGTGATGCATCATATAAAAAATAATTTTGCAACTCATTGGTTATGGTCTATTTATAAGATTGACCCTGGCTAGCCGTCTTTCCGAAAATAAGCAAATTACTGTTGCCGTACTAGAATCTGGATCCAATGCTGATGATCAGTTTGTGATTCGCGCTCCTGGAATGTAAAGCAATCCATCTGATTGAATTTGAATTGACTGAACATATTAGGTATGATCAAGATGTTGGCTCACCTCTTTGTCCTGTTATGCCCACCGTCCCTCAAGAAGGCATGAACAATAGACAATTGACGCTTGGTACAGGCAGACTCTTGGGTGATGGTAGTGCTGTCAATGGATTAGTCTGGGTAAGACTATACACGATGATTTTTTTTTATCTTTCTTAACCTTGCTTTTCTAGGCACGTGGTGGTTTGAAAGATTATGGTGCCTGGGAAGAACTCGGTAATCCCAGATGTAACGGGAAGGAAATGTTCAAATACTTTAAGAAGGCTGAAAACTACACGCCTCCTTCTCTTGCTCAAATCGAAATTGGCGCTACTGCTTTAAAGAGTGTCCATGGTGTAGGAGGTCCTATTAACGTCTCCTTCAGTACTTATAAATACGATCAAACACGCTACTGGAACGCCTCTCTTAAAGCTGTGGGACTTGACTCTGTTCCCGATATCTTGAACGGTTCGCTTCATGGTTATTCTACTGTCCTGAGTATTTTGAATCCCAAGACAGCTCGTCGTGCTGATGCTTATACTGACTACATTGCCCCTAATGTTGAGCGCAAGAACCTCTTTGTCTTGGCTAATCATACTGTCTCCCGCGTTGAGTTTAATGCACAAAAGGCTGGTGGCTTGTTGGCTACGAGTGTTGAATGGTATCCTATTGGTGACAAGACGAGGAAACAAATTGTGAAGGCACATGAAGAAGTTGTTCTCTCTGCTGGCGCTCTTGGTAGTCCCAAACTTCTTGAACTTCCTGGTATCGGTGACAAGAATATTCTTGCTTCTGCTGGTGTCAAGTCGCTACTCGATTTGCCCAGTGTTCGTACTAATATGCAAGATCATGTCCACGCAGTGGCTGTTTCTACAACTAATATCGCTGGTTACACTTCCGACAGCATCTTTGCCAATACAACACTTGCTAAGCAAATGAGAGAAGAATATGATACAAAGAAAACAGGTATCTATGCTGCCACGCTGAACAACTTGGGTTATCCTAGCCCTAGCCTCCTCTTTAAAGATACTGCTGCTGTGTCTGGTAAGGCATTTGCTGCCAAGATTCGTGCTTCTATGTCTCAATATGCTAAATACTATGTCTCTACCAACTCTACTAATGTCCAATTGATCAAGAAGCAATACGAAATTGTTGCCAGTCGTTATGAAGAAAACTATATGTCTCCTGTTGAAATCAAGCTCACACCTGGTTATAGTGGTACTGGTAAGGCCGATACCAAGAATTTGAAATACCAAACTGTCAACCATGTCTTGATTGCTCCTTTGAGTCGTGGTCATACCCATATCGGTTCTTCTGATGTAGAAGATCCTGTCACCATTAACCCACAATACTATTCTTATCCTCTTGACGTTGAAGTTCATGTTGCTTCACTTAAGCTTGCTCGTAAGATTCTTGATGCTCCTAACGGTCTTGGTCAATGGAACACAGGCGAAACCGAACCTGGAAAGCAGGTGTCTAGCGATGAAGATATGAAAAAATGGTTATCTAACAATGTTCGTTCTGACTGGAATCCTGTTGGTACTTGTGCTATGCTTCCCAAAGAACTAGGTGGTGTGGTTGATTCTAAACTCAGGATTTATGGTACTGCCAATTTAAGAGTTGTTGACACTTCTATCATTCCTCTTGAAATCCCTTCTCATTTAATGCAACCTGTCTATGGTGTCGCAGAAAAGGCTGCTGATATCATCAAAAATGCCGGAAGCTCTAAGTCTTACCATTAGATTATTTTACATGTCATTAGATCAATATTTTTTTTTATTTCAGAAATTGTCTATGAAATTCATGAAAAAGAAACGCTCTATGTGCATATGATGAGGAAACCAACTACTCTATTGACGATGATTCAAATGCATAGAAGGAAATGGCAGAATAAAATTGGTTTGACAAGCCACCATATTCAAAATTTAAATTCCCTGCATATTTTTTAGAGCTTCTGTTTCTTTTTTTTTCTTTATGGTCAAAGTAACTTCAGAATATATTTCCATCGGTTGTAACCGTTCAGCTCATGCAGCTTGTTGGGGAAATAACGGCCTTGTTGCTTTTGGTGCTGACGCTTTGATCGCTTTGTATTCACCTTTGGTAAAATAAACAAGGATAAATAAACGTATGCTTACCTATAACAGAATGAACACAGTAAAGGTGTAAAAGAAACAATTCCCGGTCATAAAGGTCGTGTTATTTGTCTCAAGTTCATTGAAAGAGGTAAGCGTTCCTTTTTTCTCTGAATACAGATGTTGACTCGAGATATGTGTAGGCAATAAGACAGACATCAATGATATTGCTTTAGTATCAGGTTCTGCAGATTGTACAGCAAAGATTTGGAAGACAGATGCTACTGGCAAGGTAGATAGTAGATTAGAAAAAAAAAAGACAAGCTTAAAACAATTATATAGTGGATCAATTCAGCAACACTTGAGGGACATACAGGTTCTATTGAAACCATTGCTTGTATGCGAGCACAATCCATTGATACAGAGCAAGATTTGATTGTCACTGGTTCTTCTGATGGCACCATTCGTATTTGGAAACGTAGCATTGTGGATGAAAACACAGGTAAGTTACTCCGCCAGACGTGTTGCATAAATTTACACATATATGTAGATCAAGTCACCTGTGTTCAAACCATCAGTAATGGTAACAAATACCCAATGTCTTTGGCACTTTCTTATCTTCCTGAAAGCAAGAGTAAGTAAGCGTATGTGTGTATGTGTACATTGACTTGGCAATAGCTCCCATTTTGGCCAGCGGACATACCGATAAACTGATTTCGATCTATGCTCAACAATCAGGCAAATTTGAAAAAATGCACGTCTTGCAAGGCCACGACAATTGGGTGCGCGATCTTGCTTTTGCAACTTACACTGCAACAGAGAATGACGGCAACAACCAATTCTTCCAAGAAGGCGATTTAATGTTGGCAAGTGCAAGTCAAGATAAATATATTCGTCTCTGGAAAATTTCAGCACATATTCCTGCTACAGCAAAGCCTTCTTCTGTTGAATCACCACAAGCAGATGAAAACGACTTGTCTGAAGCATTAAAAAAAGTGAATTGTAAGTATTGATTATGGAACAATGGAGGTTCTAATATGTGGGTCTAGATCAGACGAACAATTGAGTACCAAAGCTCATTTGATTACAGTCGACAATCGCCCATATTCTCTTATGTTTGAAGCCTTGTTGATGGGACATGATGATTGGGTATTCAGTGTTGAATGGCAACGGCCTTTCTTGCAAGGAGATCGCTTGGTTCAACCTCTACGTCTTATTTCAGCCTCTATTGATAAATCCATGATGATTTGGAGCCCTGATGCAGACACAGGTGTCTGGGTCAATGAGAGTAGAATGGGTGATATTGGTGGTTCTACTTACCTCGGTTTTTGTGGTGCATTGTTTAGTCCTGATGGTAAGAGCATTATCTCTCATGGTGCCAATGGTTCTTTTCATCTCTGGAAAGAACAGACAGAAGGACATTGGGCACCTGAAGTAGCCATCAGTGGTCATTTCAAGTCTGTAGAAAGCATCGCTTGGGATCCTCATTCTCGTTTCTTGCTTTCAGCTAGTTTAGATCAAACAACCCGCTTATTTGCTCCTTGGAATCGACAACAAATCACAACTTGGCATGAAATGGGTCGTCCTCAAGTCCATGGCTATGATATCAAATGTATAGCTTTTGTGCATGACTGGCAATTTGTGTCTGGTGCTGATGAGAAAGTGTTGCGTGTGTTCGATGCTCCTCGGTCTTGTGTAGAGAGTCTGGCTGCCTTGACAGGCAATGAAGCCATCTTGGTAGGCATTGAGAACAGACCTGTGGGCGCTAATTTACCCGCTCTTGGTCTTTCTAACAAGGCTGTGTTTGAGGGTGATACTGTTTCCCAAGAACAACATCAAGAAGTAGGCAGTCATTCTGCTACGGCTGCTTCTGCTGAAACTTTGGCTCAAGTCATGCAACACCCTCCTTATGAAGAACAATTGTTACAACATACTTTATGGCCTGAAGTAGAAAAGCTCTATGGTCATTCTTACGAATTGATGGCTGTACACACAACACATAATGGTCAATACATTGCCTCTGCCTGTAAGGCTGCCAATCAAGAATATGCTGTGGTGCGCTTATTTGACACAAAGCATTGGAAGGAAGTGCCTACCAAGATTGATGCTCATGCCTTAACTGTCACACGCGTCCAATTCTCTCACAATGACCGTTGGTTACTAACAGTGTCTAGAGATCGTCTTTGGAGTATCTCTGAACGTACTCAAGACCCTGAAACACCTTATCGCTTAGTAGCTAAATCAAAAGCCCATGCACGTATCATTTGGGATTGTTCTTGGAGTCATGATGACAAGCTATTTGTTACTGGTTCTCGTGATAAGACACTTAAGGTCTGGACAAGTGAAAATTGGGAATGTGTGGCTACTATTAAATGTGAAGAAGCTATCACAGCCGTTGACTTTGCTCCTATTGCAGTGAATGGAAGGCAAGTAATCAAATAGATACTCCAAGTGCTAACTTTTATTTGTTTAGATATGTCATTGCAGTAGGATTAGAAAATGGTCAAATACAATTAATAACTAATCTAGAACAAGTAAATCAATGGGAAACATGGCAAACATTAGATAGAAGGTAAGAAAGCAGACTTAAAGAAGAGGGTATATATATATATATATATATAATACAAAATGATAGATTGTGTCATTATGGTGTTGTTCGTTCGCTTTCATGGCGTGGTATTGTTGAAAACAATGTGCTACAGTTGGCTTCTGGAGGAGAAGATCATGCTGTTAGAATTTTAAATGTAGAATATTAATCCACAGATTCAAGCACTTTTTTGACGTGTTTATAAAGTTGAAGGCGTTCTGAAATAGCTGATTCAATTGTACTGTCAATAGCTGTCTCTTTACTCCAACGTTCAATAAAGTCTTGTGTTTGATGATAGTTGGATAAAAGTGTCCTTTTATAGCAGTACTCTTTGTTGTACATGTAAGCCAGATTTGCTATCCATTCATGCACTTGTGTGGGAGACACAGCTGTGATCTGTATCATTGACTGTGTTGAGAGTGGTATAGTCTTATTGACTGTGGTCAATGATTTAGTAAGGTGTCGTATAGCTTCAGCTTCAAGCTGTAAGCAGTCATTCCTGACTTTTTCAAACAATGTCATGACTTCATGCAACTGTCTGATGGTCTTCTCAATTGACTCTGTTTGTTTAAATACAAGACGCGCTTGATCTACATGATGTTGATCAAGAACAGAAGGTTGCTCAAGTGCAGCAGAACGTTGAGAAATGACATTGTTGATCGATTGAAGTAATCCAATGGAAGTATTAAGTATGCGTCTCCATGTAACACACACTCCTTGTGCTTTGGTAAGGATTGCAAAAGAGACATTGCGTTCCTGTATCTGTTGCTGTTGCATGTCAAACAAAAAAAGAACAAAAAAAAAAATTGTCAGACTAAATAAAAAGCCCGGATCGAAATACCCTATTTTTGACCAATCATTTCTATTATAATCTAGTTCCCGATGGCCCACTGTGTGGAGTTTATCCCAGCTCAGTATGGTTTGTTACAAACTTCCTCTTCTCCTCCCTTCACCTAATTAAGGGTATGTATATCCATCCATTCAATTACGCCATATGATGCATCTAGCTTTGATCAACACAATAATGGATGAAACAAAGGACGATAGATGAGATTGTCAAAGTTGGATGAACATATGGATCGACATTGAAAGAGACAACAGATGAACTGTGATTAACAATCATTAAATAGATTTGATTTAAGATGGGTCGCGTTATTCGTGCTCAAAGAAAAGGTGCCGGAAGTATCTTCAAGTCTCACACCGTTGGCCGTAAGGGCGCTGCTCAACTTCGTGTTTTCGACTTTGCTGAACGTCACGGTTACATTCGTGGTATTGTTAAGGAAATCGTTCACGATCCCGGAAGAGGTGCTCCTCTTGCCAAGGTTGTCTTCCGTGACCCCTACAAGTGAGTTAAATAGAGAGACAGAAAAAAAAGAAGACATACTTATGCAACCCTAAATAGGTACAAGCTCCGTACCGAAACCTTCATTGCCACTGAAGGTATGTACACTGGTCAATTCGTCTATGCCGGTAAGAAGGCTTCCTTGAACATTGGTAACGTCTTGCCTTTGGCCTCCATGCCCGAAGGTACTGTTATCTGTAACGTCGAAGAAAAGGTTGGTGACCGTGGTGCTATTGCCCGTACCTCTGGTAACTATGCCACCATCATTGGTCACGGTGAAGATGGTAAGACCCGTATTCGTTTGCCCTCTGGTTCCAAGAAGGTCATTCCCTCTACCTCTCGTGCCGTTGTCGGTATCGTTGCTGGTGGTGGTCGTATTGACAAGCCCCTCTTGAAGGCCGGTCGTGCTTACCACAAGTTCCGTGTTAAGCGTAACAGCTGGCCCAAGACTCGTGGTGTTGCCATGAACCCCGTTGATCACCCTCACGGTGGTGGTAACCATCAACACATTGGTAAGGCCTCTACCATGGCCCGTGACTCTCCTGCCGGTCAAAAGGTTGGTTTGATTGCTGCTCGTCGTACTGGTCTCCTCCGTGGTACCAAGAAGATCAAGGATGCTTAAATCATCAATCAATAAAAAAAACTACATACATTTTGTTTTGATTTCATCTACTTCATTTTCACATGCATAAACAAACACAAAAAGTTTAAATGAATTAAGGATATTTCCCTGCTTACGGCTTATTATTGTGATTTACGCTGGAAACAAACATAATTTGATATATAAAATAAGAAACTGCCTCTATGGTCTTCTTTAACTTTCTTTATCATGCCAATTCCAAAGATCTTGACGCCTATGCTATCTTCACCTGGATACGATCAACAAAAAGGTCACGAATTAAATGGACCTCTTTTGTCACCTACCATTCCCCCCAGTCCTATTCAACAAATGCCTTACAATGCCATTCGTCTCGAGATGCATAATTCTTCTGAAGAAACAATTGAATCTTTTGAAGAAACTGCCATGATTACGCATGAAGAACCAGCTGCTTTTGAGTCTTGTCAGAACGATGTCTTACTTGAAGCTGGTCAAATAGAATCAAATTCAATTTTGTCTGTTCGTGAGCAAGAAAGCACTGAGCCATTAGAGATAGATACAGAGCCCATCTTTTCAACCGAAATGGAAGTTGTCGAACTACACGAAGAGCAAGCCCAGGATGAAGTGATTGAACAAGAAGAAGAGAAACATGATAATGAAGACGAAGAAATACAACAAGAGCCTGTTATAGAAGAAGTGGAGCAGAAGCCTATGGAAGAAGTAGAACAAGAAATTAAGGAAGCATACACACCAGAGAATAAAGAGGAAGAACAAGAGTTCAAGTCCCCAGTTCAAGCTAATAGTGATAGTGATGTTTATTCAGATTATGAAATGAAGTCGACATTTAAAAAAACAACTCGAAGTGATAGTTTCAAGGAAAAATGCAAAAGATTACTTCAAAAGATTCGCCAAAAAAAATTAAACAAGGTAAATCCGTCTATTGATTTGACAAACTAATGCCATGAGTAGAAGAGCCATTCACATCAAATGAGCCCTGATAATAAAGCGCAATTTGCTTTTAATGATACTTATTGTAAGCCTATTCAAGTATAAAATGCACACCTCATTTTTCTTTTTCTGTTTTAGTATCCAGATCCATTTCCACTGTTACAATTGCTGGCAAAGATAGTGAAAATGATGAAGAAGATGAACATACATCAGCACCTATTTATCGTCGTAATATCTCAGACTGTATACTTTACAACCAGACAAAGACAGAGCCCAAGACAGGTGTGCTCTATATCTCGCCCAAGATAGGATCTGGTGCTGCTTATGATATCAAATTACTTTGTGAACAAAGCTTCTTTGGTCATGCTTAGTTCATTCCTCCGAGGATCTTTTTTTAATCTAATATTTATATTTTTATAATTCAAATAAACAATCAAGTAAAACATTGTTCAGAAAAAAAACAAAGAAAAGAGATTTATATACAAAAAGAAAGAAAGGGTAATAAACAACCTTAAACTGAATGCATTTGTTGTTCAGGTCCAGTAAAATAAGCCATTAAGGCCTTTTTGAGTTCACCAAAATAAGCTGTGGATGGACTCTGATCATTTTTTATGTGACTGTCTGGACCAGGATCTTCTGTTATTGTGCTTGCTTCTGATCCTGAAAGACTACTTGTTGTTGCTGTGCTTGTATCTGAGGGTAACATGCTTGTCCAGAAATTATAGCTGCTGTCTTCTGTCTGATTGTTTATTTGGCCAAAAGTCTCAGCCTTTTGTACACGCTGCATAAGTACGTTAAGCGTCACTCGCAAATTGTTCTGTGCTCTTTGTCTGATGTGTGGATTTTTTGCTTTTTTCAGCATTGCCATAGCATCACTTGCAATCAAGAGCCAATGAAGTTCAACACTGCATGGTAAACGACAATACAAAATATGAAAGATCTTTGCAATAGCATCACAACATACCGACACAATCAACAGTGCTCGATCTCCATCAAAGCGTTCCATGTTGGCACCGAGCAAATCAGTGGCTCCTGGTGCTTTCATCAGGCGCGTTTCCAAAGCTAACCAATAAGCATAATAAAGTTGATTCAGGTAAATAGCATATTTGTTCTCGCATTGTTGAATTCGATCTGACTGAAGATATTCAAGTGGTGAATCTGATAAACGAAATTCAACTGGTAAACTCTTCCAAAAACTGATAAGTTGATTTTCAAGGTGCTCAATATCGCTGACAAGTACTGATTCTCGAGTACCAGCGAATAACTGCCATTTGAGCTCATTAGCTTGGACTGACATTTGTGAATTGTGGAGTCGAACAACATGATAGAACACAAGCACAGCGTCTTTGATATCCTTATTGTCGATTTCATTGGCCAACAAAGTAGGTGATCCTATACCATTTTCGTACAAGATGGAAGAAAAGTCACAAAGACCATCGTAACTCATGTACAAATAGACTTCAAGGTAACGGACTGTGTAATACATTCGCCGCCATGACTCAGCTTCAGCAATTTGAGGTGTTACGGGTGTCTGGGGAGTAATGTCTCGAACGATATCAATGTACTTGTCTTTGAGTTGACATACCATACGCCAAGCCATATTTGTGTATAATCTTGCTTCTGAATTGAGTAACATGATCATGGAGCTCTGAGCCAAGAGCATTAACGTTCCTGCCATTAAGAGATTAGGCTCTTCTTCAAATAGGACTTCATGGAGTTTTTCTTTGGCTTCTTGTCGAAATGATTCAGCCAATCCTTGGCGTGTGAGTGGAGGAGGTATCACCATGACATGACGGCATTGAGAATAAGCAATAAAAGCAGCCATGCCAGAAGCCACCATGGACGAGGGCTGTGATTCAAAATAAGGTAGGTAATACGGTTGGCAAAAAAGCGGACTTAATAGACCATGACACTGGAAGTATGACCTGATTAATTGCTTTTTAATATACACTCGTGTTAGGTAGTCGCAATTGTTGTGTTCTATCAACAGTGGTGCTGTTTCTTTTTTGTTTTTGAAAAAGCTGTGGAGCACGTACTCGATCTTGAGCATCCGGTTTGTCACAATCAGCTGTCTGTGAGAACGATCCGAGAAATAATTAGGTGTCCGTTGAGGAAAGGATGTGGCTGTAAAAAAAGGTAAGGACTGCGATAAAAAGGCAGCAACATCAGATACATTTCTGATAGATGTCTGAAACGACATGCCTTCGGGTCCGTGAGTGATTGTTAGTCTCCAATTAGGGTCTGGTTCATATCGCGTACGTTTTGTGCGTGTGGAATGGACACAACGGGCTGGATCTGTGCATTCACAAGATAAAGTGCTGGTACTACTGTAACTAAAATTATCGCTGCTATCATAAATATAATCATTATTATTACTATCAAATTGAATAGCATTTGGGCCTTGTAGAAGAGGAGGTGAGTGAGACGATGATAGTTGTTGTGTAGGCTTTTGAGTTGATTCTAGGTGTAGTTTGACATTGTATGATTTTAGCTGTTGTTCCATCATAGCCATTTCTTGTTCCATAAGTCGAACTTGCTCTAACATTCTATTCTTCTTGGAAATAGGCACTACTTTCTTAAGTACAGTAGGTTTGGCTGTAAATTTGAATACACATGCCAGCTTCATTTTGGCACATCTTTCACACTGATTTCCTTGAACCATTTTACATTTTCTTCGGTGAGCACGGCAGTTTTCGCCTAAACAGAATAAGCATTTGGATAGACAACAATGACAAGTACTTACATGGCTTATTTCTTTTCTGTTTGTTATTTTCATCAAGGATAGAAGACATATTTGCATATACTCATGTTCTATTTTTTCTGAGAAAAAGGGAATAAAAGAGAAGAAAAAAAGGAATTTTTGTAAAAGGAGACAGATACAAAGAGAGAAATCAGGAAAAAAAAAAAAGGAAACGGATAAATTGCGCCCGTTTGTTAAATTAAGGTTATTGGATGTATTTTATTTTTAAAAGGAAAAGCAACAGCATTTTCTTATACTCTTGACCAATGTTTCTCCTTAGTGCAGTAGTAGGAGACAGAAAAAAAGTGTATCTTGATCAAAATTAAGGGTTTATTCGACATGTGTGTCTCTATTTCAAAAAGACTAGCAGCATGAGAAAACCTTTTTTTTTTTTTTTTTTATCAAATAGTTAAAAAAAAAAACACCGATTTTTTTTTTTTCTATCAATGCGTCACAGAACATTGATTAATATTCCTTTTCTATTTCCGAAAGAGATATGATGTTATGCTATATACTTTCCCTTGATAAGCTTATATAGTACAAATTTCAAGAAAAGCTTTTTCGAAAAAAAAAAAAAGGCATCGAATTTTCTCAATTACTTCAAAAGGTGGCCATGACATCATGTTATGGTTTGATTGTTTCGTTTTGTTCTTTCTGCCATTCGGGCCCAAATGATTTTTATGCATATCATTCATATATTTTTTTCTTTTTCTTTTTCTTTACTTTTCTTTACTTTGATTTCGTATCATGTCTCCAAAAACCACTATTTTTGATTTAAGCTTAGACATCAAATACATTATTATCGAGTACCTCGACAATAGGTCTTTGGCATATTTGGCACAGACATGTGCTTACTTTGGTAAGCTCGTACTTTTTTTCGCATTTGTGACTGAGATTGGGTTGTTAAAGGTAACCTTATACGCAAGTTATTTTCTTTTCGTAAAGCACAGGTCACTCTTGTCGATCATCTTTTGCCAAAATTACCTCCCTTCTTAAACTACAGAGCAGGCACTTCTATAGGATCCATGTTCTATTTACCATTTATCAATGAAAGCCCATTTTGCTATTGCTATGATCTTGATAACCATATTTGGTCAACACACAAACTAAACTTAGTTGACATGCACGATTTTCAACCTCAAATTACTTGTTCTGCAACCATAGGCTGCAAAATATACCTTGCTTGTGGTCGACTGTTGAATTCCTACACACTCTCGAATGCCATGATTGAGATTGACACAACTAATTTTAATACTCGGTTTGTCAAAGACGCAGAAGGCAATCCTCCTCGTCCGAGACACGAACACTCAGTCGATGCCATCATGGATCGTTATTTGGTCGTGTTTGGTGGTTTGTGCTACAATTCAGTCGGTAAAAATGCTATATATTTTTTTTAATGGGCTGATGGGCTCATTGTTGCAATAGGCGAGAATGACGTATTTGTTTATGACATATTTGAAAATCGATGGTTTGTACCTCCTGTAAGCGGGTAAGGAAAACTTTGATTCTTTTTTGGGCATGCAATCTAAAATGGATATGACATATAGACATTTGCCACATTTGAGATTTGGCCATGCAAGTGCAGTTATCGGCAGTGATCTCTATATCCATGGAGGAGCCCAACTGGAAAATGACAGTAGCTATACTGTTTATGACGATCTCTATAAACTCGACTGCAAAAACTGGGTATGGTATAAATACGAACATCCAGAAGTAGAACAGTATCTTCGAAACCAAATACCCACTCCCGGTGAGTCCCCGCAGAGAAACCACCTTATTTCCACAAATGGCGATAGCCCTTATGATCGGTTCCAATCTTACATGTGCAGTTTTGGAAACAAGCTTGTTGTATTCGGTGGTCATTCAATACGAGAAGATGAAGATGACAATGAAATTCTCTGTAGTTATCCATTGAATGAACTCTGTGTTTTCAACACAAAGCGTAAGACATGGACTATACTCCATGCATCTGTGTTCAAGAACGATGTACTGGCAGAAGACGACGAAGACCAACCAATTACTGTTTCAGACATGAGCGTTGCTCCGATTCCTCTAGATTCATACGGTGTTCGAATCTACATTATTGCTGGCCATAAAGCAGCAGAAGTACCCAGGACAGTAACACAATATGAGTCAATGGACCGAGTATCTCATACCTCTTCTAAACGGTCCTCGACCTCTATGTCCGAATTATCTCAGCATCATTCTACGCTTCCCAGCATCACAGAACATACATCACAGCATCAAATAGATGTAGAAGAAAACACCAATGGCCCCAGCATTGATCAAAACGATGGTTTGGATTATGAAGAAGAAAGTGATCATCATAGACCTGGTTTACCAAATCATCAGGTAAGGAGCTATTTCTTTTTTTTTTGTGGACACTAACATACTTTATAGATAGAAACAAGAACACCCTCAGGAGATGAAATCTCAAATCATGTAAAAGAGCTCTTTAGAGCTGTTGATCCTGACATGGAAGATAATCATGAAGCACGCGATAGACAGCAGGAGACAGAAATAACTGAAAGAGCCAATAATAAAGTTCATATGCGATCAAGTCGAAGTAGTAGTGGCAGTAGCAATGATATTGGAAGAAAAAAGCGCAGAAGACCATCTATCAGTGTCATTCATCGAAACACGCATTCAACAGAAGATGATCTACACATGTCCATGCCACGTTCTTCATCAAGTCATTCATCTTATAGCAGTAATAGTAGTAGTAGCTTTGGACAAAGAAGAACCACACGTCAACGAAAAGTAACACCTTGTTCTGTGATCCTTGAATTAATTGAATAGCTTGTAAATAAGTTCCTTGTATATAGTATAGTAAATAAACCTCTTTTTTTTTTTTTTTTTTTTTTTTTTTTTGCTTAATTTAAGTAACAAAAAGTGGTGACACAAAGTAGTATATTCATGCTTGGAGGAAAATGAAAGATATCGAATAAAACTGTGCATAAATTCCTTAGTTGTCAAAAGAATCTACACAGAAAAGGAAATTCAAAAATCATAATGCGAACCAGAATTCCTTTATTGTTATTACATTGACGGGTAACTTTTTTTTTTCAATTATTTATTATATATATATATTAACAGAAAAAAAAAGACAAATGTTATAACAAAAAAAAACCATTAATAATAAGCACCATTGCCATAAGGACGGTTGTTATAGCCTTCGTTATAGTGGTTCGCTTGCTGGTTTTGACGATAAATATCATAGCTATCATATCGATTATCACGAACTGGTTCCTGGCTATAAGTATTTGTGTTTCCACCAGCATAGTACTGCTTCTGTTCATCTGCTTGATAGCCAACTAAAGTGGTGGGCGAATCAGCTGTCATGTCGTCAAGTCGGATGCCTGATTTTCTACGCTTACGTCTTTCTTCTTCGTCGTCAAAGCTGCTGCCGTTTGAACATAGCAGAGTGATTGCATTACATATGGCTAGTAATTCCAATGCCAAGCCAACAAATACAGCTAAATAGACTTTATTAAAAGTGGTCTTAATAAAAGTCGCTAAAATGGTTGCACATGGAGGTAGCGCATTTAAGGTGGTGACTGTTGCTTGGCAAGTATCTGAGAGTGCTACATTATCTGTTGTTGTTTGATATCCACAGCAGTTAAACTATCGAGGTACAATCAATAATCACTTGTATATTTTTCTCCCTCCCTGTTTACCTCATTTTGAAGTTCAAGACGATACATAAAAGACGATGATGGCCATAAATCAGATAGATATTGTAAAGTGTTGGCTGCTTTTTGGTAAATTCGAATTCCAATCAATACTTGGAGAATAAGAGCGGCAACGATGACAATGAGATAAATGATGGTAATGAAATTCTTTCTAACATAAGCACCTATGATACCAAACAGAGATGCTATACAAATAATAGCACCCAAAATGGCAAAATCTAGGATATGTCTTAGTCTTTGTGTTCTATAGAGTTGGTTGCTTACACTTGAATATGTTCTCTGGGAATAATGTTGCACCATTAAATCCATTTTTGATACCAATTAGGCCGAAAGCAATAAACGCAATTCCAACAAATGCAAATAATAAATTGGTAAAGACCATATAGACCTTGCTTAGTCTATTCTATATCAATTTCTCTGCTCTTTATAAATTGTGTGGTAAATTACCTAGCACAGCAAGTTGACATGACGATGGCTGATGTTGAGTCGAATCTTCAAATGACAAAAATGAAAAAGAGAGAAAAAGAAATGTATGTAAATGATAGGGTATGAATTGGTCTTGTTATGAAAAAGAAAGGACTGTAAAAGAAGAGAAAAATAAAAGAAGAAAAAAAGAAAGAAAAAAGAAAAAGGGGAAAAAAAGTCTGTGAGTGCATCTTATTACATACAGGCACACAGGTACATAAGCACACAAACGCACATATACACACAATTGCTAAACCCTCAGCAAATTAGGCCATCAATTTATTAATTAAAAAAAGTATTATAGACCATGTTAACTTGTAGACGGATACTATTTTAAAAAAACTATATAAATAAAGATAAAGCGTGTGTGCAACAAAACACCCTTTCTATTCTTTACTCTAGACGAATCAAAGCAACTAATTAAAATACATTGGCAATTGTCAAACGTTTCACTAATGAGAGTGTTCATTTTCATTTTCAGCCTATATTGTTATCTTGTAAAAGAAAGAGCGCTTTTCTCTCTCTCTCTCTCTTTCATGCTTTTCTATCGTTGTCTCTGTATATTCTAAAAAGTTCTTGTAGGAATTGTCAAATAATGCAAGTAAAATGATCATTTTAAGAATGTCTTGAATTTTTTTTCTTGTCTATTTTCATTTTACCTGACTTTAAATGATTTAATTGATTGCCATGCTATTGTATACTATTTTCTTTGCTTTATTTCACAAAGAAAATAAAAAGACAAGAGACAGAAAAAAAGGAGTTTTTATTAACCATTTCCGTACAAACTATCAAAAGCAACTTTTATACAAAACGTAGATCTTATAAACAATAAAGTATTATGGCTATATATTTTTAGTCTATTTTAGTCTTTGTCAGTTGTTTTTATTTCAAAAAAGTGCGAGAGTTAATTAGCTATTTCTGGAATTGATTTGCCAAAAAAAAAAAAAAAAACTTTTGCTACCGATGTTGTGTTTATGGCTGGTGTGCTAAGCTTTTTCGTCATTTATTTGAAAGCCAGTGCTTGGTTCTGATAATGAGGACTATATACGTCACTTCATTATCAAATAACATTTACTTTGGTTATTTGACTAATGGAACTAAATTAAAGAGTTTAAAGCATTTTGCTCAAAGAGATACATACATATAAAATACGGTTGAGAATGATTGAAAGTGAATATGCCTTGTACATTAAAACCAGTTCATTATTTTTTTGCTACTTAATATTTCAAAATCACCCTTAACCAATTACAGTAGGTCCCTTACTCCTTCTTTTCCTCAAGACATGGTTGATTTATGCCAGGTTTATGCACATGTAAGCAGCTTATGATGACACATGGCCATTTGATCAAACAAGTCATTCATTTAGCAATGAGCACAGACAGTTTATCCTTATTTGTTGATATGTGCAATATTTACATGCTTTTCTATTAATAACAGAAAAAGAACGTCCTTCTTTTTTAGTGTGGCAAGGTCAAAGTATAATGAATCCCCTTCATTTCTTTTTCATAAAAAAAAAGGAATGTCAGGGAACTAAATTACCTTTCAAAAAAAAATTATATTCAGATCATAAGCTCAAAATATAACAAGGTAAGTTGACGATTACTGAGTGCTTGTTTTTTTTTTCTTCAGGATGTCAAAGGAAACAACTTGTTCATTGACATGATTCAAAATTGGAGCCGTATTGTGATACAACCGTCGATTTTCACTGCTGCTTATTGGCTGGTTAGTTGCATAAGGTGAAAGATATTATGCCATGCATTCTGATATAATCAAAAGGAATCGTTTCCTTTTCAACTAATTACTATGCCCACTTATAAGGTTTTTGTTTTATTTTACTTTATTTTATGCTGAAAAATGATAACAACACGCCACATATAAAATGTAATGTTTGTTTATCAAAAAAAAAATAATAATGATTTTCTTTAACATGAATACCACTTGACTCAACACTTGTGAGCGGAAAAAAATGACTTGTTAACCTCAATTCTGTTTACAGAAAATAGTTTATTATTCTTTGATGATCAGCAAAGTAATTCATCGAATTTATGCACTGTGACTTTTCTTAATGCATAGTTTTTATAATAGCCCAGCTGACTGTTTTCTTTCTTTTTCCTTTTCCTTCTATATTCATTATGTCTACAATCGATTATTATCAAACACTCCATATTTCACAAGATGCAGATGAACAAGAAATAAAGAAAGCATATAGGAAACTTGCCTTGAAGTATCATCCAGATAAAAATTCTTCCGCAGATGCTGGAGAAAAGGTAATAAAGAAGACAAAGAAATATAACTTGTACTTATCTTTCTATAGTTCAAGGCCATAAGGTAATCAGAAATAGAAATGACATGCATACTTAATATTCATTATAGCGAAGCCTATGAAATCCTATCTGATCGTAAGTGTTGAGAAGTGCTTCTTCTTTATGGCTCTAAACTCTTTTAGCTGAGAAACGCCAAATATATGACAATAGAGGATATAGTCAATACAATAGTGACGAAGATGAATACGAATTCCATAATCCATTTGCTGGATTTGCTGTAAGAAAATAGTACCTTTTTGTCTTCTGGTGATTTACATATATATGTAGTTCCATAATCCTGAAGAAATCTTCGCCAATGTCTTTAATCATATGCGTTCCTTTGGTTTTGGTAATTCATTATTTGATGATGCCTTTTCTCCGTTTGGACATCGTTCTTCTCAATCAATGTTTATGTCTGGACTTCCTTTCTTTGAGCCACCATCATTATCTATGTTTGGACAGCCTTTTGTGCAGCAACAACAACAACAACAACAACAACAACAACAACAACAACAACAACAACAAGGCTTTTCATCTAAATCTGTTACTACTACCACACAAAATATAAATGGAGTTGTTCAGACTATTCGAGTAACAAGAATTACAGACGAAAATGTAAGTTTCTAGTATTGTAACATATTATCTTATTACTTTCTACAGGGCACTAAAGTAATTGAAGAATACGATAATGGAGTACAAAAGATCAATGGTGTTGTACAAGAACCTTTAAAGCAGATTGATCATACTCGCAATCAAGTCATGAACAACAACTATGCTAGTAAACCAGAGGAAGAATATCCTTATGCTCAAGATATGCTTGAACACGAAAGATGGAACCGAGCAGAAAGAATGGTACAACAACAAAGAATGCTTCAGGAACAGCAAAGAATACAAGACCAACATCAAAGAATGCAGCACGATATGCACAGACAAATGCTCCAACAGCAGCAGCGTATGTTTAGATCACAAGGTCAAAACAACTATTACTACAATCCTCATTTATTCTAGTTCTATAAAGACAACAAAGTTTTCTCATAAACCTTGACCAATTTTTCATCTTGTACATCCTTTTCACCAGTAAAGAAAGGCTCAATGGCAACTTTACTTGTTGCTTCAAACAATTCTTGAATAATATGTTGAAGTTTGTTGCCTGTTTGCTTGAAATCAGGAAACTATATATAAAAAAGTTAGACAAAGATGTTATCCTAATGCCTATACTTACAGCATTGGCTTCTAAAAAGTAAACTTGATTATCTTGATCAATCATGAAATCAATACCAAACAATTCAAAAGCATTGGGCAATGCTTGAAATGTAGTCATTTCACTAGCACAAGCATCAAATACGTCTGCTAGAATCTTTTTCATTTGTTCAAAAGCGTCTTGTTTCTTGTCTTCTGATAAATCAAGTTCCCAAAAGAGTTTTACAGATGCTTGTTCGTTGAATCCTTCTTGATCTGTTTGAATGCATGTATTGGTCAAATGAATCAAATTGTCATCCAAGTTGGAGGTATCATAAGGCTTCATGGCAAACAAAGCCAACATGTCCTTATACAAGTAAACTTGGATATTGGATTTAGCAAGTACATAGGCACGTACATGGAATTTGTATTGATCCACAAGCAAAGGGTTATCAATATAACGTTGAATAACCCACTCTCTTACTTGAGACAAGTCTTCTCTACCATAGCTATCCTCGTCGTCGTCATCGTCTTCTTCATCATCACTTTCTTCTTCTTCAAACATGGCGCGCAATTGATCCAATGAATTGAACACTTTGATACCAGCTGCTTTATTAGCCATGCTTGGCTTGATAATAAACATATGATTTTCTTCTTCATTTAACAAGTCTCTTTCAACTTCAAATACTTCATTCATAGCTTCTTCAAAGTAATCCACGTGATCTAATTCAAATAGCCATGTTTCTGGGATTGCCTTCTTTAAGATACTGTCAGGATATTTTGACAAGTATTTTGTGATATTATAAGACATTTGGGATTTACGAATTAACCCTTTGCGAATACAATAAGCATTGGCAAGTGAATTATCACGCATAGCCAAATGTTGCCAGTTGATAAGCTCATATTCAAGCCACTGAAGTTGAACATCTTTTAGGTCTTGGTCAGCGTGTTCGGGACTAATATCTTGATTCACTTTCCAGTTTATCTTTTGAGAATTAAGAAGTGCTTTTACAACTGCTTGTTTTGTATAAGGCTCATCAAGATGAACATGAGCTTGAAGATTGATTGACATTAGGAAAGAAAAAAAAAGTTTTTACTATAATTTAATTGACAAGAGTCACAAAAATAAGGAGAGTGAAAAGAGAGGGAGAGGGTATTAAGAAAGGAAAGAAAGGGTAAAGAGAGTGTGTATGTGTGTATGCATAAATATAATTTAGAACTCCCATTTGTTCAAGTTCTCGTCCATAAAGAGTTCGACCATACTCTTGACACGGTTACCAACAGGACCTCTTGGCTTCATGTCTTTGATACGATTAGCAAATTCAGGTGTAATTTTAGGAGAAGATCTTCTTCTGATCATTTCATTTGCTGGAGCAGCTGTTTGGATCATACTTTCAAACCGAAGTCTCAATTGATCTACTTCAGGCGTCTCTGGTCGAGGCAAAGAAGCAACAGAATTAGGTGAGAAAGAGGAACGTCCGCTCTGGATGTAAGTAGGATATTGTTGTTGTTGTTGTTGTTGTTGTTGTTGTTGCTGCTGCTGTGATTTGGCTTTGTTTGTAGTGGCAGCAACTTCAGCATCATGTTCATCTGTAGTAGCTACACTAGAACTAGTAGATAAATGAGAGATAGGTTTAGGTTCTTCTTGTTGAATGATTGAATGTTTTTGTTCATTTTCTAATTGTTTTTCTTGAGGCTTTTCTTCTTCTATTTGCTCAACTGTTTCTTCTACTTTTACTTCTACTTTTTCTTCTACTGTCTTTGATTCTTCATCTTCATCTTCTTCTTCCTTGATTTCTTCAAGTTGTTGTTCAGGAGTAGATAGTTCTTTAATAGCAGGTTCTATTTCTTGTTCTTTTATCACTGGTTTTGTTTCCTCTTCTTCTACTTCTTCTTCTTTAAGCTTGGGTTGCGTTGCAACTTGTTCTTTGCGCTTCAACCCTTCTTGTTTAGTTACTGGCTTCGTAACAACTGTTCTTTTGCTTACAACAGGTCTTTTTTCAGCAGGTGTAGCAGTCAATCGACTTGGCTTTCGAGTACGTCCAGTTAAAACAGAAACAGGTGGTGTATTTTTAGACACACCTCCTTTGGCAGTGCTTGATAATGCCTTTTTCGTTGCTGTTGTTGATGCTCCTCTTCTAGATGTTGTAGGTGATGGTCTAACAGTGGCATGATTATCAATCAAATTAGAGTTAGCACTAGATGTAACACCAGCGGAAGAAGTCCTTTTAGTGGGACGAGTTGAGCTCTATATAGACGATCAGATGATAACAAGCTATCTATGAGACTTACTGCAAGACTAGATTTCTTGTTGGTATCAGTCAACAGTTTTGAACTAGGTATCTTACTACGAGCAGTTGCCATAGTAGTAGTTGTGGTAGTAGTTGTAGTGGTAGTAGTATTCGTCTTTTTGATAGCTTTCTTTGGTGTCTTTGTTGTATTGGAAGAAGAAGAAGAGGAGGAGGAAGAGGAAGAAAGGGAATGACGACTGCTTTTATTTGCTACTTGTTGCTGCTGTTGTGCGTTTGTGCTACGTAAGCCAGAAGGCGTCTTTCTCAATCGAGTACCTGAAACATTTAATGGCTTCTTTCCTATTGGCTGTTGTTTTTTACTGCTGCTTTGATTTGCTCCTGCATTTAGTAGCACTTTATTGAACCAATTTAGTTCACATTGTGCATTTCCCAGATCTTGAGTTGCGTGAACAAAAGAACTACAACAAGTCAGCTCTTCTTTTTCTTGCACAAATGATATATACCTATCGTCATATCGCTGCATTATTTCTGACAAAGCTTGAATAGCGTTTGGACCCTCCAAGACAAAGCCATAAACAGATTGTCTATTGACAAAAAAGGAAATCGAGGAAGTTATTGATTGATCAATTTGCATCTGATTACTTACGCTTTGTTGACTTGTTGTTTAAAGACGTCCAATGCTGATTTGATAGATAAATCAAATTGCTTGTCATGCGCGATGACAAGTTGTTTATCGTGGTTGATTTGCTCCAGAATCAAGTCCTTTTTATCTCTGGAAATGATGCCTAATGCTTGTTGCTGGGTCATTGCTATTGGTCTTTTTGAAAAATAAAATAAAGAAAAAAGGGAGAAAATGAGTATTGGTATGTATCCTCTTTTCCTTTTTATACTCACATTCTCTTGGTATGTAAAGAAAAAAAAACAAAGAGAAGAAAAAGGGAAGTGTTTATGTTTTTACCATCAATAGGACAAACTTTTGGAAATAGTGGTCGGATTTTAGAAATTATGTTTACCCACATGTTAAAAAATATATTAGTTAAATTCATTGCTGTTCTTTTTTCTTATAAGTTGGGGTTTTGTACTCTTTTTGTTATGTATGTTTAGGGGCCACACTCTATGTGTCATGTATTATAAAGTTAGGAAAAATTTAGTAAAGTCTAATAATAAAGTTGCTTTGTTTGTTATTGAATGCAAAAGAAAGAAAAGATATACAAAGCATAATAGAAGTAAAACCTTTCCAGAAAAGAAAAGAAGAAACATAATCAGAGTCAAGACTTTGACAGCTTCAAGAGCTAGACAATTTTAAAAATCTGTAATGGGCTAGAAGTCTGCTCATAGCTTAAAGCAAGACATCTATTCAATATGCTTGGGTTAATTACCCTCTGAGAAATAATAAATTTAAGTAAGAGTGTTCGCCTTTTCATTTTAAGCGCATACCAATGTTACCGAGGTGTGTTTATCCTATTCCTTATAGTCTTCTTTTCTCGCTTTTTATTTAAATCTATAATCATTGAAACTAGTCAAACAAGTACATATAAACATCATTTCATGGATACGTCATTCGGTGTTTAATTCTTGCTGTTGATCTCTGTCTACATTGCACAACACTTTTTTTTCTTTCTTCTTTTTTATTTATTCACTTACATTATGTCAGGTTCACCAGACGAACAAGTGCCAGATTTAACATGGTTGAATGTTGGAATTGCATCGTTGTTTATCCTTGTCAATGGTACGCATATTCTCTTTTTTTTGTATTTATATTCATAAATTTATAGGTGTCATATCCATGTCATTGGGATTGAAGTTAGAGAAATCTTTGTTTACAAGTTCAGTGCGGTGTATTATTCAATTAACCATCATGGTATATAATATAGACTTTATTCATGGACTTATTTACACTACGCAATTAGGGTAAAATTCTTCAAAGTATATTTTCAGCAAAAGATCCAATATTAGTAGCTATTATGACATGTAAGAGTACAGAAAACAATATTTTGTACTTATCTTGTGTAAACTCTAGTTGCCTTAATATTTCTTAGTTCATGTGAAACAGTATATAACAAGTCAGATTGGTCTTACAGTGGCATGGTAAGAGGGAGAGAAAAGATAAGAGATTAGTACTGAGAAACTTATATAGTTTCCATCTGTTTTATTATCCACTATATTTTCAACCATATTTATTGGTATTCTTGGTACTCGTTATGCCATGAATCAGCAGAATTTCTGGTTGCCAGAACTCTTTATTCCTACAGTAGGTTTACTGTTAGGTATTACATCAGGCGCAATGGCGGTAGGATTAGCCACTGTATTGAAAAAGGTTGGGCAACAAACAGAGCAAATTGAAACCTATTTAAGTTTTGGTGCGAGTCGATGGGAAGCAGGTCGGCAAGTGGCTATTGAATCGATTCGATTAGCTATGCTTCCTAGCATCAATACCATGTCAGTGACTGGTCTAATTACCATTCCAGGAGCCATGACAGGTCAGATTTTGGGTGGTGCTCCTATCATGAACGCAGTACGATATCAACAAATTGTTACTTACATGATTTCAGCCACTACAAGCCTGGGCGTGCTTTCAGTTGTCTATGCAAGTATATGCAACGTATCTTCACTGTTATTAATCCTAAATTGTAGTTTGCTGTTCATCATATGATTGACAAAAAGCACCGTCTTCGCCCTGAGCGTGTGCATAAGTACAAGGCCAGCGTGCTTCGAGACATGAAGTTTTTACTTTTGAGTTTTTGGCATGAACTAACTGGTAATAATAACCATGACAATGACCAGCAGTCAGGGGATAATGATGACAATCAAACTGCAGATGAAAATACACCATTACTTAAGAATAAGCATGCTACTAGTAGCAACAGTCATTAATCAGAGTCAGCTGTTCAAATAAAAACACCGCCAAAAAGTTTTAAGGATTCTCTTTTTTCCTCCTTTTTTTATCTTTTCCTCATCTATTGTTTGTCATGATTTTTATTATAAGAAAATAAACCTCACATCCCACTGCTTCCCTTCTTGTTATTCAAATAGTCATATCATTCATCAGTCGCTTTCTCTTTTTCAACCACATACACTTTATATATCATGCCAATACCCTCTCTTACTCGACAAAATGCTTTTATACTAGAAGAAAATCAAACCAAATCACCGTTAGATATGGTAAGCACCCCCTCCCATCTTCGACACTATTCTAATTATCATTAGCACTGTAGCATTTGTCATAATGAGTCTCTTGTCAATGGCAAATACATACAACCTTGTCGTTGCGAATTGGGAGATATTATACCATTGTAAATACAACATACACTTATCGAGTTTTGTATTTCATAATTTGTTTCTAATCAACTTTCTATCTAAAAAAAGATACGCTCACCGAATGTGCTTTATGAATTGGTTTATGGACAATGGTTACCCAAAACAATGTCCAAACTGTAAATCCAATTATAATGTTACTTTCTTCTCCTTTTTTCTCTTTACTGGTAAATTACTTGGGAGAAAAATATTGTTATTTACTCGCCTTTTTTTTTAAATAGTAAAACGAAAAAGATATCAGTTGTTTCTATCGTCTATTCTCTTGTTTATATCCTTGTATTTTCTTGTTCATGTCACACGCTGTACAGTACTTCAAACCCTCACTAGAAATCAATTTATCGCTCGATTCGGTGAGCAATATCGAAATGTGCCAGAAAGGCTGATTCTTCCTGTAAAGTATCACACTACATACATGTAGTAGTAACTCACGTCTTGTAGAGAATTAGTGTCTCCTGCTTACAATCTTCTTTTCATAACTCTTTACATAGTTTGTTCATATCATCGCTTCATTGTATTTGTATCATTGCTTTGTCTATTACTTTTCCTCTGATCTTTGTCTTTTGGTCATTTTGCATAAAATAAATTATCTGACATTGAAACCTTAATGAGAGCATTTATCAATTCGTGTTAAACAACCTGTCTGTGAGAAATATGGCCAATTTTATATTGTACTAGTTTTGACCTTCTTTTGTTTGCCTATGTCAGGTGTAAACAAACACCTAGGCTATAAATTTCAATCGAATGTTTATCAAGCAGTTCATCATACTCACCAGACTTACCACCCCAAGGTCAATCGTATTTTAAAAAGGTATTTTTATGTGACAAAACAGTTTGGTAGCGCATCAATTACTCATTTAACAGAAGCGCCAGATAGATATATACTTCAGCAGTGGAAAAAGACAGCAATTCATACAAACCCTTATCATTTTGTTAAGCATATAAAGGTAACATAAAGCCTGCTTATACACAAACAAGTACTTTAAATAGTTTCAAATAATGTTTATTAACTTACAGGGTGCCTTTGGAGTTGGTTTGGACAAAAAAAGCGACTTGTAAAATTTGGTCAAAATGACCTTTCGACCAAAGGGTACTATTCATGAAAAAAGCTCGTTTGACAACTTCTGTTCTTCTTCTTGACGCTACAAGGCGAACAAAAGGAGCTATCGATAAGCTTAAATACTCAAAATGTACGTCAAAAGATCTAGTTTTTGATAAATGTGTTTAATCAATAATTGTACTATAAAAATGACACGATATGAGCGAGAAACCTCATAGACATTTTTGTCTATTTGACCAATATTTTGTCAGCAAAGTTGCTGTGTTCTTTACAGTAACAGGCTCAGAAATTACAAATCTACAGCTTTTAATGATTTTATTTGCCGCACGTATTAGTGATCTTGGGAGGGACCCACTAAAAGAGGTGCTCGACAATTATTTATTGTAAGAAAATATAAAGAAAAACAAAATTGGTACGATAGTAAGAAAGTAGAAAAATAAAAGGAAAGAAGAGCAGCTATTGCAAGAAAAGACCTCTCAAGATGAAAGGTCATTTTCAGCAGCTATACGCTTAATTTGATAGTGAGTGCTGTGAAGAACAGAGAGATAATGGAATGGTTGGTTCTGAATGGTATGGGTCCAATGGGCCTTCCAGAAAGCTCGATTTCAATGCGGCGGCAAGAAGAACTGGAATTGCTTCCGTTTTCTATCTCCACAGGCAGTATCTTTGTATCTCTTTTGTTGATTTATAGATCGACCATGTTTCTACTTTTCCATGTTTTTTAGTACTCCAAGTAGCATATAGAATTTTCCATAAGCTCATAGATAACAAGTTTTCATATGACATCTAGAGCAAAAATGCTTAAAACAGGGCTTAAATGTGCCATTCTTTGATGCGCCATTGCTCAGCAACTAGATTATCAATAAGACTGTTTTTTCTAGAACATATTCTTTCAAATTTAGGAATCAAATGGTACTATTGGTATGGCACCTGCGAAAAATTCATTTTTTGACCCGCCGACAACCACAAGAGCTCTTGAAGATGAGAGAATATTTTTGGAACGTCAGATTGACTCAATGTAAGTCTAAATGGGTGCTGAGAGGAATGATCAACTATTGGCAAAAAAAATTGCGCGACTTCCTTCTCTGGAACCAATACACAGCAAAGACATATATCATGCATAACTATACCGATGCTTTCAATGCTCGAATACATTTACTATCTAAATTGAATAATCTTCTATGGTCTTCCCTACGTTGCTGCCTTTTAGGACCTTTTGGTTTGGAGTGATTAAAAAGACACCACTCACAGAACTACAACTATTTAGAATCAATCGATTTGTAGACAGCAATTGCAGCCTGTGTTTTTCGAACACTAATTCTTTTGAACGCTTCATCGCTTACTGCTTTTGAAAATAAGTTATGTAGGCTGAAATTTTTATTTATTTCTGTCTCAAATCATATCTTCCTTATATGCAATCTGATAGCCGTCTTTTTACTGTCTTCTCTTTCTTCCAGTAACGAATATGGTTCGCCTACTGGCGCTTCACCATTGACGATCAATCTTCCAATCCTGAATGGATCATTCCTGATGCAATAAGTCAAATATCAATTTCACTCAAGAAACACACTCTGCTTTTAAATGATTTTTAAGTCATCCGACCGTTTTCTCTCTCTTTTTTCTCCCAGTTTTCAGTTCATCTACGCTACACCCCTTAGCAATGTGTAGCTAAAACATATAGTAAAGTAATATACAACCCCCTCTCAATGTAGATGTGATCCATTTGGTTTGAGTTGAGACCATTTCTAGGTACTTCCAAAGAAAAAGAAGACGAGCTTATTAAGATAAAAAAGTTAAATCAATTTGAGTATTGTCTTTAAATCTGCATTCAAAGCTCATTGTACGCTGTAAATAATAGAAAAGAGACCCATTCCAATAGATATTGATTGGCAGACTGACAATTGTTCTTCCAAAAAATAAAGAAGAGAAGATAGTTACGTCGAGCTCCTCTAACAATTTCTTTGTCATCAATACTGTTATCGTTAAAGCTACCATGCCTACTAAAAACAGTCTAATCGATACTGGTTACGTGCAAAAAATCACTGCATCTCGGGTAAAATCCTTAGATATATGTATATATTTCTTAGATTCTGTAGCTATCGTCTTGAGAGTACAGCATGATTGGGTTTTATTTGTCCAAGATATACAAACATTCACTATTATGAGGCTTTAGGCTCATTTCCTTCTTGTTCTTCAAACTGATCCTCTTGTGTAATGACTCTTAGCACTGATTTTTTACTTGTTTCCTGAAGTTCGCCTGCAATCAAAAGCTCGTCTAGGATGAAATATGCCTTTTGAAAGTTAAAGATCAAATCAAGTTCGCATACCTAATAAACACAAAGAAGTGTTAGTATTTCCACCTCTTATTCTCGAGGATAATTACATTTCCAAAGTAACGATCGAGAATCTCCACATAACGATGGATAATTTCAAGTGTAATGAGTTCATTGTCGTCTTGATTGATACCTGCTACAAAGAATAAACTTGCGTACCTATCATAAACCCCTTTCCTTTTAGCACAAGCACTATATGGTAGACTCCTATTTATACCTTCTATATACTATCTTTTGATCTTGAAGGCAGATGTTAGACTTTAATTCCGCTTATCAGAATTGCGCCATCTTACCTTTGTATTCCAAGAAATTGCACATCTTGACTCTTCTTGCCAACACTAACTGTGTTGCATCTTTGACAATCTTTGCTTTCTCTTTAGGTGGAATAGTGACGAACCACTTTGTAAGACGAACTTTTCCTTGTCGACTAACAAGTAGCAACCAGTTTATCTGTGTAAAAGTGAGTGCTTGTTTCTTTTTTCTTGTTGAATACTTTACTGCCATACTTGAATAAGCTTATATATAGAAAAGAAACTCTGCAAAAGTATTTGTTTCAACATTTTGGAAATAACACGGGTGTGCGTATAGATATAGGCAATAATTGACGCGGTTTTAATTGTATACGTAAAGTGATACACAATGAATATGTCAATGTCCTTCAACAAAGCTATAAAGCAAGCTAGACTTGGTTTGCATCTCGTTTTATCTTTAAACAGAATATATTGTCTTTACGCTATTATTTGAAGATTTCAATTTTATGTGTATGCCTATAGCATCGACAATTATATATACACATGTGTTGAAAACGAAAATGATACACATACGAAAGAAAACGCACTTATTTAACCAGTTTTTGCTAAAATTACTGTAAGTTGTCATATGGAAATTCATAAGAACAAACACAAAGCATGTGTGAGTAGTCTCTCTCTTTTTCTTTTTTTGCAGATCTAACGCTTTTAAAATATTTTACAGATTCAAAGAGGTATTAATAAGAAACACTTATTTCTCAAAAGAAATAGACATGATTCTGTGTACATAGTATAAACAGAGAGCTAGGAATTACAAGAATCCTTAGCATAAGCCTTGATCAAATGACTCCTATAGCTGTGTAAGAGGTAAAGTTTGCGGACATACAATAGAATGGTTAAGTTTTTTTCCAAGAATGATGTCAAGAACTTCCCGTTGACTTTCCCTATTTAGATAAATCTTCGAAGTTGATCTGATTTTAGCGCTTTTTTTCCCGGGATGATTGTTATGTAATTTCCCCGAGTATTTTCTCAGTGACACGCATTAAAACAAAATGTTAGCAAGTATAAAAGAAGCCCATGTTTTGATTATTTTTCTATTAGCTTTTTTCGCTTAATTTTATAAGAAAATCATTATGGCATCTGAAACACATCTCACTTTGAACCGCACAA
Source organism: Gilbertella persicaria (assembly GCF_025201335.1). Classification (NCBI taxonomy): domain Eukaryota; kingdom Fungi; phylum Mucoromycota; class Mucoromycetes; order Mucorales; family Choanephoraceae; genus Gilbertella; species Gilbertella persicaria. Next base: position 139,610 of record NW_026252012.1, read on the forward strand.
ATGACAAGATGCCCATCGTTGGCTTTGGCTGCTGGAAAGTTTCCAACGAGGATGCTGAAGATACTATCTATAATGCTATTAAGACTGGCTACCGTTTGTTTGATGGTGCTGCTGATTATGGCAATGAAGTTGAAGTCGGTCGTGGCATCAACAAGGCCATCAAAGAAGGAATTGTCTCCAGAAAGGATCTTTTTGGTAAGTATTTCGGTGCATTGAAGTGATGAGCATTTATTAAAACACGCGATTGTTTTTCTTGAAAATAGTTGTTACAAAACTTTGGAACACCTACCATAGCAAGGACAAGGTTCGCGCTGCTTTTGACAAGCAATTAAATGACCTTGGCCTCGAATATGTTGATTTATACTTGATTCACTGTAAGTAATACCTTTTTCTTTTATGAAAATCGATTCTCACGCTGTTTTAAATAGTCCCTGTACCATTGAAGTTTGTTGAATTTGACAAGGCCTATCCTCCTGGTTGGTACCAACCTGGTAAGGATGCCATTGAATTTGAAGCTTCTCCTATCCATGAAACCTGGCGCGAAATGGAAAAGTTGGTTGAGGCTAATTTGGCTCGTAATATTGGTATTTCTAACTTCAATGTCCAATCCATTTTGGACTTGTTGACATACGCCAAGATCAAGCCAGCTGTCTTACAAGTATGTTCAAAACACACGTCATACAACAAGTACTAAGTTTTGAACTCAATAGATTGAACTTCATCCTTACTTGCCTCAAGAGCGTTTGGTCAAGTGGGTGCAATCACAAGGCATTCAAGTTACCGCCTACTCTTCATTCGGTCCTACTTCATATGTTGACCTTCACGAAAATGGCAAGAAGATCGCTCCATTACTTGAGCACGATACCATCAAGGCCATTGCTGATAAACACAAAGTTTCTACTGGACAAGTCCTATTGCGTTGGGCTATTAACCGCAAGCTTGCTGTTATTCCTAAGAGTGTTAACCAACAAAGATTAAAGGGTAACTTGGAAATATTTAGCATCAAGTTGGATGGTGATGACAACAAGGCTTTGGATTCTCTGAAGACCAACCAAAGATTCAACGATCCTATGCTCTATGGCTTCAACTTGCCTCTTTTCGATTAACTGGATTAATTAATAAATTGTATACTTTGACTAAAGATCAATTATATTCGAGAGAACAACGCATGTTGTTTTTAGTTCTAAAAACACTAGCAAAGTCAATTACTTGTTACACTTGTGTCTCTAGCTTTCAATATTTTATGGGGCCTGTATCGATTTTTGCATTAACCATAGATTTATGTGAGACAAGACATAATAGATTTTTCATTCAAAACTTCATTTTATTTATTTGTCATTTGATAATGATTTATATTTTGTTAATTCATGAATGGTTTTTAACCAAGGATAGTGTGGCCGACAGATTCAGCAACTTCAGTGACAGTAGAAACTACTCTTTGAAACCAAGAGCGAGTTACAGGGACTTCAACAGTTTTGTAAACTTGAGTCTCATAGAACATGTGGAAACTTTCAGCAAAGATATCAAGGGCGTCAAATTCAACATCAAATGAATATCCTTGTTGCTTAAGAGTACCAAAGCGGTCAAGAGCAACAGCCTTGGATCCATTAGCCTGAGCAGCTTCCAAAATCTTGGGGTTGGAAGAGACAACAGCAAGTTCACTTGCATTATTCAAGCCTAAGAGCATAGCAGTGTTGGAAACCACGGTGACTTCGGTGCTTGTGCCATTATTGATAGTACAGGCAGCAAACATATCAGCTGTAAATTGAGCATGCCAGCAGAGACAGCCAGTGCGGGCAAGATCCATCATTGTGCGAATAGTGAAAGCATGTGAAATAGCAACGGCATAAACACCATCCAATTGTTTGATCTTACGGATACTAGCAGAAGCATCCTCAAAGAGTTCAAGACTAAACCATGCAGAGCACAAGTTGATCAATTCTTCTTCAGTGAAAGCAGATAATTCAAGCTTGAATTCAATAAATACTAACTTCAAAGCAATCAGAAGAACATCAGCATCAGATACAGAGTACTTGGCCTTCAAGCGTTCTTCCAAGTAAAGGTAGTACCAACGGGTAATGAAAGCTTCAATGTTGATATGAATGAAAGCGTAAGAGTCTTGCTTCTTACTGATAAGCTTAGACCAGGCCTTGGTAATAGTTTCACGGTAGTTTACAACAGTATCAGCCAAATCAAAAGCAAAGACCTTGACATTCTTGAAAGAGGCAGGGATTTGAGCAGTTTCAACCCAAGTGACAGACTTGCCTTCAAATCCAGCGGAAATAGCTGTTTCGGCAGTAGTTTCGAGAGCAATTTGTACTTTACGTCTTGAGTTCTCTTCAATAACAGTAATCTTTTCTTTAACCAATTCAAGATCGGTAGTAGTAGTAACAAGCTTTTCGATAGCCAAAGCTTGTTCTGATACAATAGTATAAATACTATCTAGGGATTCAACTGTATATTTCTGAGAGTTCTCCACAGCCAAAGAAACATCAGGAGAGCAGTTCTCGGAAACGACATACTTGAACTTGAGAGAAGCTTTTGCATCTTCAATAATAGTAGCTACCTCTTCAAGTGAAGAGGTAGTAATGGTTTGAATTTCCTTAGTGTATGTTGGAGTGTCCTTAGATATATTGATGGCCTTAATTCTTCTAAAGAATACGTCGTACCAGGAGTCGATCTTTCTTTGAGTTTCGGAAATAGTGCATGAAAGAGCCTTCTTAGTAACTTCTTGAGCTTGTTCTGTAGAAACATAAACAATTTCACCTTGAATTACTTCCTTTTGAGGTCTGTAGATATCAACAACTACTTCAGATCCGCCAGCAGACTGGCCAATTTCGACTTGAGTAGCGTTTGTCTTTGCAGATTCGTACACCTGTACCTTAGCTTCAGAAACACAAAGCTTGATAGAGTTCTGGAAGGCTTCCTTGGCAGCTTGAATGTCAATATTGTAGGAAGTAACAGCATCCTTTCCATCAGCATAAGATTCGTTTACTGAAGCCTTGATGGTAGTAACTTGAGATTGAACGGTATCACGAAGTTTGTCGTAGAAAGCAACCCACTCAGCGGATCTAGTTGAGACAGCTCTAATTTTGGAAACAGATAATTGATGTTTGGATTCATTAAGAATAGTTTGAAGCTTAGATTCCTCTTCAATAATGACAGAGTTAACAACCTCAGCACAATCACCAACTTCAAGCATACAAGTAATCTTTTCAACAAAATGAGCAAACCAACCGTAAGCAGACTCAGTAACCGCATCATAATTGGAGCAGACCTCAGTAGTAACTACAAAATCATGTATTAATATCCTTAATAATTTCAAAAACAACTTACATTTAAAGCTATCTTCGGTGAGTACGATCGAATCAATATCAGTAGTTTTAGCGCCTCCTTGAGCGACAACACCAGAAATAACCCCACCAATAACGCCAACATCAGCAACCTTCTCATCAATTTTCATGGACACCTTTTCACCATCGCCTTGAACACCAGAAACAATACAGCCTGTAGTGACATTCTTCTTACCTCCAACTTCAAGAGACTCGGTCTCATTGACAATAGAAATAAGCTTACTTTCCATCTCATCAGCTATAATAGCAACCTTAGGAGTATCGGCATTTTCTACTACCACATCCACAGTAACAGATTCAGTACCTCTAAGAGCACCTGTCTTGACGGTTTCAATCACTTCAGTCTTGGCTTCAATGAGCTTTTCACCAACAACCTTCTTGAATTCGTCCTTAGTGCCATGGAGATCAATCTTGGTGATAGCATCGCTACCTTGAGTGTACTTGTCTTGGACAGTAGTCTTGACAGTGGCAACTTGAGATTGGATGGTATCTTGGAGCTTGTCATAGAAAGTAACGAGTTCATCAGTGTTGGAAGTAACAACAGTAGAGTCAGAGGTGGTCAATTGTTGCTTGCTTTCATCAAGGATCACTTGAAGCTTAGCCTCTTCTTCAGCAATAACAGCGTTGACCTTTTCAGGACGTTCACCACCTTGAACCAAGGAAGATACCTTTTCAACGAAGCCAATGTACCAGCCGTGGGCAGTTTCAGTGACCTTTTCATAGTTGTTGAAGACTTCAGTGGCAACTATATGAAGAAAGAATAAGGTCAGTATAACACTGAATTTGCTATTATATGTATATATACTTACATGATTCAGTACCCTTTGAGACAGCAACCTTCTTGTCGCCTTCAATGGTAATGAAACCAATGTCAGCTTCACCAACGACTTGTTCGCCAGCGACAGCAACAATATCAGTCTTCTTGTCTTCAGAGACAACAGTGATCTTCTTGGTCTTGTCAGCTTCAGTAGTGGTAGTATCAGAGCCAGCTGTAACACCAGCAATAACACCGGCAACTACACCAGCGGCAGCACCAACAGCACCAACCTTGATTGCTTCAGTGACAGTGTCTGTCTTCTTGGTCTTGTCAGTGTCTGTCTTCTTGGTCTTGTCAGTGTCCTTGACAACAACATCAATCTTGTCAGTGTCCTTCTTGTCAACAACAACGTCAACAGTGCCGGATGTAACAGCAGTGGTAGTGGTGTCAACTTGTTCAATGACAGTGTCCTTTTCACCAACAACAGTGATCTTGTCGGTATCCTTATCCTTGGTAACGATGTCGACCTTGCTAGTGTCCTTCTTGTCAACGACAACACCAACAACCTCACCAGATTCGGTGGTAGTGGTGGTCTCGACTTGTTCAACTACGGTGTCCTTCTCACCAACAATGACATTGACCTTGTCAGTGTCAGCCTCTTCGACAGCCACATCAACAGTGACAGATTCAGTGCCCTTGAGTGCACCTGTCTTGACGGTTTCAATCACTTCAGTCTTGGCTTCAATGAGCTTTTCACCAACAACCTTCTTGAATTCGTCCTTAGTGCCATGGAGATCAATCTTGGTGATAGCATCGCTACCTTGAGTGTACTTGTCTTGGACAGTAGTCTTGACAGTGGCAACTTGAGATTGGATGGTATCTTGGAGCTTGTCATAGAAAGTAACGAGTTCATCAGTGTTGGAAGTAACAACAGTAGAGTCAGAGGTGGTCAATTGTTGCTTGCTTTCATCAAGGATCACTTGAAGCTTAGCCTCTTCTTCAGCAATAACAGCGTTGACCTTTTCAGGACGTTCACCACCTTGAACCAAGGAAGATACCTTTTCAACGAAGCCAATGTACCAGCCGTGGGCAGTTTCAGTGACCTTTTCATAGTTGTTGAAGACTTCAGTGGCAACTATATGAAGAAAGAATAAGGTCAGTATAACACTGAATTTGCTATTATATGTATATATACTTACATGATTCAGTACCCTTTGAGACAGCAACCTTCTTGTCGCCTTCAATGGTAATGAAACCAATGTCAGCTTCACCAACGACTTGTTCGCCAGCGACAGCAACAATATCAGTCTTCTTGTCTTCAGAGACAACAGTGATCTTCTTGGTCTTGTCAGCTTCAGTAGTGGTAGTATCAGAGCCAGCTGTAACACCAGCAATAACACCGGCAACTACACCAGCGGCAGCACCAACAGCACCAACCTTGATTGCTTCAGTGACAGTGTCTGTCTTCTTGGTCTTGTCAGTGTCTGTCTTCTTGGTCTTGTCAGTGTCCTTGACAACAACATCAATCTTGTCAGTGTCCTTCTTGTCAACAACAACGTCAACAGTGCCGGATGTAACAGCAGTGGTAGTGGTGTCAACTTGTTCAATGACAGTGTCCTTTTCACCAACAACAGTGATCTTGTCGGTATCCTTATCCTTGGTAACGATGTCGACCTTGCTAGTGTCCTTCTTGTCAACGACAACACCAACAACCTCACCAGATTCGGTGGTAGTGGTGGTCTCGACTTGTTCAACTACGGTGTCCTTCTCACCAACAATGACATTGACCTTGTCAGTGTCAGCCTCTTCGACAGCCACATCAACAGTGACAGATTCAGTGCCCTTGAGTGCACCTGTCTTGACGGTTTCAATCACTTCAGTCTTGGCTTCAATGAGCTTTTCACCAACAACCTTCTTGAATTCGTCCTTAGTGCCATGGAGATCAATCTTGGTGATAGCATCGCTACCTTGAGTGTACTTGTCTTGGACAGTAGTCTTGACAGTGGCAACTTGAGATTGGATGGTATCTTGGAGCTTGTCATAGAAAGTAACGAGTTCATCAGTGTTGGAAGTAACAACAGTAGAGTCAGAGGTGGTCAATTGTTGCTTGCTTTCATCAAGGATCACTTGAAGCTTAGCCTCTTCTTCAGCAATAACAGCGTTGACCTTTTCAGGACGTTCACCACCTTGAACCAAGGAAGATACCTTTTCAACGAAGCCAATGTACCAGCCGTGGGCAGTTTCAGTGACCTTTTCATAGTTGTTGAAGACTTCAGTGGCAACTATATGAAGAAAGAATAAGGTCAGTATAACACTGAATTTGCTATTATATGTATATATACTTACATGATTCAGTACCCTTTGAGACAGCAACCTTCTTGTCGCCTTCAATGGTAATGAAACCAATGTCAGCTTCACCAACGACTTGTTCGCCAGCGACAGCAACAATATCAGTCTTCTTGTCTTCAGAGACAACAGTGATCTTCTTGGTCTTGTCAGCTTCAGTAGTGGTAGTATCAGAGCCAGCTGTAACACCAGCAATAACACCGGCAACTACACCAGCGGCAGCACCAACAGCACCAACCTTGATTGCTTCAGTGACAGTGTCTGTCTTCTTGGTCTTGTCAGTGTCTGTCTTCTTGGTCTTGTCAGTGTCCTTGACAACAACATCAATCTTGTCAGTGTCCTTCTTGTCAACAACAACGTCAACAGTGCCGGATGTAACAGCAGTGGTAGTGGTGTCAACTTGTTCAATGACAGTGTCCTTTTCACCAACAACAGTGATCTTGTCGGTATCCTTATCCTTGGTAACGATGTCGACCTTGCTAGTGTCCTTCTTGTCAACGACAACACCAACAACCTCACCAGATTCGGTGGTAGTGGTGGTCTCGACTTGTTCAACTACGGTGTCCTTCTCACCAACAATGACATTGACCTTGTCAGTGTCAGCCTCTTCGACAGCCACATCAACAGTGACAGATTCAGTGCCCTTGAGTGCACCTGTCTTGACGGTTTCAATCACTTCAGTCTTGGCTTCAATGAGCTTTTCACCAACAACCTTCTTGAATTCGTCCTTAGTGCCATGGAGATCAATCTTGGTGATAGCATCGCTACCTTGAGTGTACTTGTCTTGGACAGTAGTCTTGACAGTGGCAACTTGAGATTGGATGGTATCTTGGAGCTTGTCATAGAAAGTAACGAGTTCATCAGTGTTGGAAGTAACAACAGTAGAGTCAGAGGTGGTCAATTGTTGCTTGCTTTCATCAAGGATCACTTGAAGCTTAGCCTCTTCTTCAGCAATAACAGCGTTGACCTTTTCAGGACGTTCACCACCTTGAACCAAGGAAGATACCTTTTCAACGAAGCCAATGTACCAGCCGTGGGCAGTTTCAGTGACCTTTTCATAGTTGTTGAAGACTTCAGTGGCAACTATATGAAGAAAGAATAAGGTCAGTATAACACTGAATTTGCTATTATATGTATATATACTTACATGATTCAGTACCCTTTGAGACAGCAACCTTCTTGTCGCCTTCAATGGTAATGAAACCAATGTCAGCTTCACCAACGACTTGTTCGCCAGCGACAGCAACAATATCAGTCTTCTTGTCTTCAGAGACAACAGTGATCTTCTTGGTCTTGTCAGCTTCAGTAGTGGTAGTATCAGAGCCAGCTGTAACACCAGCAATAACACCGGCAACTACACCAGCGGCAGCACCAACAGCACCAACCTTGATTGCTTCAGTGACAGTGTCTGTCTTCTTGGTCTTGTCAGTGTCTGTCTTCTTGGTCTTGTCAGTGTCCTTGACAACAACATCAATCTTGTCAGTGTCCTTCTTGTCAACAACAACGTCAACAGTGCCGGATGTAACAGCAGTGGTAGTGGTGTCAACTTGTTCAATGACAGTGTCCTTTTCACCAACAACAGTGATCTTGTCGGTATCCTTATCCTTGGTAACGATGTCGACCTTGCTAGTGTCCTTCTTGTCAACGACAACACCAACAACCTCACCAGATTCGGTGGTAGTGGTGGTCTCGACTTGTTCAACTACGGTGTCCTTCTCACCAACAATGACATTGACCTTGTCAGTGTCAGCCTCTTCGACAGCCACATCAACAGTGACAGATTCAGTGCCCTTGAGTGCACCTGTCTTGACGGTTTCAATCACTTCAGTCTTGGCTTCAATGAGCTTTTCACCAACAACCTTCTTGAATTCGTCCTTAGTGCCATGGAGATCAATCTTGGTGATAGCATCGCTACCTTGAGTGTACTTGTCTTGGACAGTAGTCTTGACAGTGGCAACTTGAGATTGGATGGTATCTTGGAGCTTGTCATAGAAAGTAACGAGTTCATCAGTGTTGGAAGTAACAACAGTAGAGTCAGAGGTGGTCAATTGTTGCTTGCTTTCATCAAGGATCACTTGAAGCTTAGCCTCTTCTTCAGCAATAACAGCGTTGACCTTTTCAGGACGTTCACCACCTTGAACCAAGGAAGATACCTTTTCAACGAAGCCAATGTACCAGCCGTGGGCAGTTTCAGTGACCTTTTCATAGTTGTTGAAGACTTCAGTGGCAACTATATGAAGAAAGAATAAGGTCAGTATAACACTGAATTTGCTATTATATGTATATATACTTACATGATTCAGTACCCTTTGAGACAGCAACCTTCTTGTCGCCTTCAATGGTAATGAAACCAATGTCAGCTTCACCAACGACTTGTTCGCCAGCGACAGCAACAATATCAGTCTTCTTGTCTTCAGAGACAACAGTGATCTTCTTGGTCTTGTCAGCTTCAGTAGTGGTAGTATCAGAGCCAGCTGTAACACCAGCAATAACACCGGCAACTACACCAGCGGCAGCACCAACAGCACCAACCTTGATTGCTTCAGTGACAGTGTCTGTCTTCTTGGTCTTGTCAGTGTCTGTCTTCTTGGTCTTGTCAGTGTCCTTGACAACAACATCAATCTTGTCAGTGTCCTTCTTGTCAACAACAACGTCAACAGTGCCGGATGTAACAGCAGTGGTAGTGGTGTCAACTTGTTCAATGACAGTGTCCTTTTCACCAACAACAGTGATCTTGTCGGTATCCTTATCCTTGGTAACGATGTCGACCTTGCTAGTGTCCTTCTTGTCAACGACAACACCAACAACCTCACCAGATTCGGTGGTAGTGGTGGTCTCGACTTGTTCAACTACGGTGTCCTTCTCACCAACAATGACATTGACCTTGTCAGTGTCAGCCTCTTCGACAGCCACATCAACAGTGACAGATTCAGTGCCCTTGAGTGCACCTGTCTTGACGGTTTCAATCACTTCAGTCTTGGCTTCAATGAGCTTTTCACCAACAACCTTCTTGAATTCGTCCTTAGTGCCATGGAGATCAATCTTGGTGATAGCATCGCTACCTTGAGTGTACTTGTCTTGGACAGTAGTCTTGACAGTGGCAACTTGAGATTGGATGGTATCTTGGAGCTTGTCATAGAAAGTAACGAGTTCATCAGTGTTGGAAGTAACAACAGTAGAGTCAGAGGTGGTCAATTGTTGCTTGCTTTCATCAAGGATCACTTGAAGCTTAGCCTCTTCTTCAGCAATAACAGCGTTGACCTTTTCAGGACGTTCACCACCTTGAACCAAGGAAGATACCTTTTCAACGAAGCCAATGTACCAGCCGTGGGCAGTTTCAGTGACCTTTTCATAGTTGTTGAAGACTTCAGTGGCAACTATATGAAGAAAGAATAAGGTCAGTATAACACTGAATTTGCTATTATATGTATATATACTTACATGATTCAGTACCCTTTGAGACAGCAACCTTCTTGTCGCCTTCAATGGTAATGAAACCAATGTCAGCTTCACCAACGACTTGTTCGCCAGCGACAGCAACAATATCAGTCTTCTTGTCTTCAGAGACAACAGTGATCTTCTTGGTCTTGTCAGCTTCAGTAGTGGTAGTATCAGAGCCAGCTGTAACACCAGCAATAACACCGGCAACTACACCAGCGGCAGCACCAACAGCACCAACCTTGATTGCTTCAGTGACAGTGTCTGTCTTCTTGGTCTTGTCAGTGTCTGTCTTCTTGGTCTTGTCAGTGTCCTTGACAACAACATCAATCTTGTCAGTGTCCTTCTTGTCAACAACAACGTCAACAGTGCCGGATGTAACAGCAGTGGTAGTGGTGTCAACTTGTTCAATGACAGTGTCCTTTTCACCAACAACAGTGATCTTGTCGGTATCCTTATCCTTGGTAACGATGTCGACCTTGCTAGTGTCCTTCTTGTCAACGACAACACCAACAACCTCACCAGATTCGGTGGTAGTGGTGGTCTCGACTTGTTCAACTACGGTGTCCTTCTCACCAACAATGACATTGACCTTGTCAGTGTCAACCTCTTCAACATTGACTTCTACGTTGCCTCTGCTCTTGTCTTTTTCTTCGAGAGTGCTTTTGTTTTCAACGCTCTCACTTGTTGTAATAGCCACCTTGTCTGCTTGCTTAACAGTGACATTTGCCTCTGCAATGTCTTCAGCATGAGCATAATCAATCTGGACACCTTCAGGTTTCTGAGCTATTTCAATGCTTGCAGTGTGTCTGTCAATATCAGTTGTTTTCTTGGAGTCTTTTACGTTCTGTTTGTGACCACTGACAACACTTCCTGCAACAACACCGACATTGACGGTTTGTGAGCCATGGGTAGCCACATCGACTTCAGAAGTCTTTTCTCTACGAGTGAGATCATTGTCCTTAATCAAGGTCTCTTTTTCTGTCACAATGGCTCCAACTGTAATTTTTTCGGTATCTTTCACAACTGCATCGATTACAGGTTTAGTTGTAGTTGTAATTTGTGCGGTTTCCAAGATATAATCAATGTGCTTCAAGACATCAGATTGTTCTTCTTCACCAAAAGCATCTTTACAGAATTTGACGATATCATCCTTATCAGCATCATTGATTGAAGTTTTGAAGTTCTTGAGGTTTGCCAAAATAGTTGTCTTCATGTTGATGTAGTATGTAATTAAACGACGACGTTCAGACCAAGTGAGATATGTAAGACTACCTGACAAAATAGAAAGGGCTGCTACTGTTTCATCAAACATGGTCATAATATCAAGCTCAGCGGCATCAACAAGAGTAAGTGTGTCTTTCTTAGCATCTGTGTTGGGTTGAGAAAGTGCCCAAGTGATATCTTTTGAAATGTTGCTGTACCAAGTAGTAATGTAGGCCTTGGACTCGGCCAAAGAAGTAACAACCTCAATTTTTGAATTTTCAATTTCACTTTCGTCAGCCTTGGGTGCCTCTACCTTGTTTTGAACAGGTAAGTTATATTCTTGAACAACGTTCTTAGTTTCTTGGGCCTTCAAAGAAAGATTGTCATTGATGATAGCAGTAGTCTTTCTCCAATTGTCATCAGTTGCTAAAGTTGTCACATCAACATTAGAGACGAATTGACCAATTTCCAACTTGGAATAATCAATAATATCGATAATAGATTGTTCAAATTGTTTCTTGGACTCTTGATCGATAGAGGTAGTCTTGGCTAAGGTAGTACTGGTGGACTCTTTGAGCTTGTTAAGCTTAGTCTCGAGTTCACGGTGTGAGTCCTTGACCAATTCTTCAATTTCATCCTTCTTAGCACCATTCTTGGAAGCTTCAGAGATACGAATGTATAATGTTCTAAACCAGTAACGAATTGTGATGTGAACAGTATCAACAGTAACAAGTAAATTGTTTGTAGTTTCAGCTTCAGATTGGTTCTCATCAGTAGATTTGGATGTATCTATTGTAGTTGAGGTAATCTTATCGTCATTGTTTACAATATTTTCGTACTTCTTGTCAAGTTTTTGACAAGATTCAGTGACTACAGTAGACACATCAAACTTCTTGGTGTCAACAATGTCATCGGACTTCAGCGTATTCAAATGGTCAATGGTCTTGGAGAATACCTGCATTTCTAAAGTGTCCTTAGTTTCTTGAATTGTGTTTTCTAAAGCCAAAAGCTCATCTTTGCTGACAGAAGATCCATTGGCTTCAATGTATTGAGCGAAACGACCATATAGAATTCTACGGTATTCTTCAATAGCTTCAAGGTACTCCTTCTGAGTGCGACAGTTAGAGAGTCTACGAATAAAGATAATTCTCCACCAGCTGATAATTAAGCGAGTCTCGCGATAGATGACATAGTAATGCTTAGCAGTAGGGGCAACTCTTAATTGAGTGCTAGCAGGAGAAGAGACTTCTTCAATACCAGAGATGACAGCACCCTGTTCAACAGCTTGAGTGATGTCAAGTTCAGAAGAGAATGGTGGCATAGTTGTAGAAGTGGAGGTAGTCTTCTTTCCAAAGACAGGAGTAGAGAACTTCCATTGAAGAGATTTGACAGAACTAGATGTTCTCGAAGAACTCAACAACACTTTAGCACCTTGCTCTAACTTGTGGGCACCAAGAGTATAGAAGTCATGGCTTTCAAGCTCTACACGTCCATCAGCTGTCAAGAACCACTTTTGGGTGCTTACACCAGCCTCGGCCTTATGAACAATCTTGGATGAGACGGAGACTTTACCTATTTAATGAAGATAATCAGAACACGTTCGAAACGAATATTTTAAATAGTTTACCTTCGACATCAATGACATATTTGCTACCATAGTTGATTAACAAGCCATCATTGAATGTCCACAATTGTTCCTTGAAAGTCTTGAAGTCCAACTTTTTCAAGACAAGTTCTGAGCTACCTTCTTGAACTGAAAGAACCAAGTCATCAGAGCCTCTGTAAACGACCTTCATAAAGAACCAAGTAGAGGCAGGGAATACGCCTCTACGTGAAGTGACAGCATGCAAAGCAGCCCAATCAGTTTTTTGTTTGCGAATCCAAGTAGTAGCAGAGGAGAATGCTGTAACGGCCTTCTTTTGGTATTCTACATCAGAAATAACAGGAATATGGAACTCCAATCCTTGAGCTTCTTTACATTCACTATCAGATGTAACATCCAAAATGTAAGATCCAGACTTGGTGCGAATAAAGCGAATGTAGTAAATAATTTTGGCAATACGGACAGAAATAGACCCATTAGCAGAAATGTAGAACTTTTGATTTAAAGTACTGTGAGAGTTAGACAAAATCCATCTGTGGGCTATAAATAAATAAATTTAGTATTGATCCGTAAACACTTAAATACTATTAACTTACATGAACTCAAAACAAGACGAAGCAAGTACTTGTAGTTGATTAAATAGCCGTCAATAAAAGTCCACAAGAATCTTCTGTAGTCTAAATTTTCAGAGATTTCATAGAGACCAACTTGGCTCTGAGCAGTCTCACCAGAAGCAAGGAAGTGCTTGTCAGTACCAAAACGGATAAAAAACCAACCTTCTGTCTCAGGCCATTGATTTTGGGCAGTAACCTTGTGACAATAAGTTTCCTTAAGCCACTTATAAGAAATGATAGCAGAAGCAGAACTTGTGACCTTTTCAACCTTTCCAGATTCAATAATCTTGACACCAGATTCACCTTGGCTGACAGGGATTAAAGCAGGAATCAAGACTTCCCAATGTTGTTCAGGACGAGCCAATTTTTTAACAAGACTCTTGGCTTCTTGGACAAAGACATCAATTTGAGAGTACTTATCAGAACGTTTAGTTTCCTTAAGAGATAAAACAAATGAAATCCTAGTCTTGAGATGAATAAAGCCTTCAGGACTATGTTCCCATGTTTGGTCTTCAGCACCTTCGGTAGGAGGACTACGGGAAGAGAGATGGATACGTTCACCAGCTACGAGAGCAGCCTTAGCAGCATCAAGCACCAAGTTTTGTCCTTTAAGGTTGACTAAGAATCCGTCTTGGTAAGACCACAATTGGCTGGCATAGTCACTGGCTCTCATTCTTGTCAAAGCTACAGGAGAGCCCTCCTTAACATCACCGATAATATCCAAGACAAAACCATGCAAAGAGCTCTTGATAAAGAAATAGCCTTCAGGGAAGTCACCATGATGAGTCTTATAACGAACAACCTTCTCGAAACCAGTAGGAATATAGTTTTCTTCCAATTGGAAAGAGTCCTTACGGTGTAAGCGTTGAGATTTTGAGGAGTTAGATTTCTTGGGTGAAATTTTAGGGCTAATGATAGGACTTGTAGGTGTGTTACTAACGGTTGAACTAGCTTGAGCAGGAGTCTCAACAGTAGCAATCATTTCAGATTTAGGAGATTCAAGAGCAGTGACGGTTGCAACAGTAGAATCTTCTTGAGTGGTAGGGGAACTAGAGACGATATTGACAGAAGTGCCTGCAGCTACATTTATAGCAGTTCCTGCAGCAACGACAGCAACTCCAGAAACAGATCCAACTGTACTAGTAGAAGATGAAGGTGTTTGGACAGGTGTCTGAATTTCGTATTCACTCTCTTCGCCTTCTTCATTCTCTTGTTCAATAGAATTTTCTTCTTCCTCTTCTTCATCTTCGTCGTCATCGTCATTGATTTCTTCATCTTTTTCTTTCACAACAACAGCTTGTTCTTCCACCTTTTCAACTTCCAGAGCAGATTCACCTTCAGTAGTAGTAGTAGTAGTAGCAATCGTACGCTTGCCGAATACAGGCTTGGTAAACGACCAGCGCAACCATTGATCAGATTTCAAGGAAGTAACTTCCTTGTCCCCTACATTAGTGTGCACAATTTTTATTTTTTTAATACGTACCCGAGCACCTTCTACAGATGCATCCTCAGCATTTGCAACACCAATAGCTAATCTTTCATTTGATCTCAAGTGAATCTCGCCATCCACACCAAGGTCCCAGAATTGACCCTCGTTGGATGCCTTTTCTTTGAGATAGACTTGAGGTTGCTCACCTTCAATGGCAATATCTTCGGAAGCTTGAGCATCAAGTACCAGACCAGTTTGTTCATTGACCAAATAACCATCTTTATAAGTCCAAAGTTGCCACTTATAAGCCTTGAAATTCAATGAGCGAATGACAATTCTAAACGAAGATGAAGATTCATCACGTTCAACTGTCAATGCCAAATTCTTTTTGCCATAAGCACAACGAATAAAGAATGAGCCATCAGGGAAAACACCCCAACGACGAATCATGACACGTTTGTTGACACGTTCATATTTTTCTGCCTTGGATACATCGACGGAGCAACTGTTACCAACTTTTTCTAAAACAAGACTATCCTTATTAGCTTGTTGAGCGGCATAACTGGTATGAGTGCATTTGCTAAATACAGGAGTAGCAAAAGTCCATTGCTGATAATCAAGACTTGAGTCACCACGCTTAATAAGCTTCAATTCGGCGCCTTCTTTAGCATGGTTACCAGCAGTGCTAAGAACCAAATTAGCGTTTGATTCAGGATGAATGTGACCTTCAACAGAAAGACTCCAGACTTGATTTTTACGGCTTGAACGTAAGAACTTGGGACTCCATTGAATGATATTGGCATTGGAGAAGAGTCTACCACCAGCTACGTCGATGACATAATCAGTATCAAAGTTGGTAATACATCCATCTTCGCGGTATCGCCACAATTGGCGCTTAAAGTTCTTGAAGTCTAACTTTGCTAAAATTAATTTAGCACCCTTCTTCTTGTCAGAGACAGTAACAAAAAGATTGTCGTCGCACTTTGAGCGAATAAACACCCAGCCTTGAGGGAAGACGCCATATGAGTGAGTAACTAACTTGCGCTCTACATTGTTGTCTGCGAAACGAATAATGTTATTTTCCTGGTGCACACACTATAGTACTTACGCTTATGGAGAGTCCATGTAGTCAAGACAACTCTTCTGAAACCAACAAGATATGAAATCTCTCTCTTGTCCTTTTCAGAATAACGAGTTTCATATCTTCCGTAAAGAATTCTCCAGGAATAATAAGTAGTTGTAGTAATACAAATAGTCCAAACTCCATCGACTTCGACAAGCCCAAGACCGAATTGCTCATTCTTTTTAGAAATAATTGATCCATCAGTTCTTAAAGTCCAAAGTTGGTGAATGTCGTCTTTTGATTCTGAGCTTAATACAAGACCTTTTCCTTCAGCAAAAGCATCTATTGTGATACGTTTAATTTGTTACACGAATGAAATGAAATTTTATTTTTACCTTGAGCGCGCATAACCAAACCCGTTGCACAGTGCACAAGATAACCATTGCGGAAAGTCCATTTGAAAATGCTGCTTTGGTCAATTTCTAATTTTTTCATAATGAGTCTTGATCCTAATTCAGACTTTTCAGGAGTCAAAGCATGGTCGTCGGGGCCACGAATATAGAATTCACCTTGAGGCCATTCAGCGATGGGATGATGAGTGATCTTCTTAGTAGTGGTAGTAGTAACACGCCACTCTTTAAGAACTGCGACGGACCAATGAGTGAGGACTTGAATACCAGAGCGATAAACAAACTTGGGAATCAAAAAGCCCCAGCGGAATTCTTGAGAGAATTTGTGGTCGGAAAGCGTGAGGCGATACTTGTTTTGCTCTTGAGTCTCGATTGAAAGAGCAAGTCTAGAGTCAGAAGATCCGTAAAAGAGATAGCCATCAGTAGTCATGTACCACTTTTGACTAGAAGCTTTACTTTGAATCAACTCTGCGCCTGCAGTAAATGCTACAAAAAAGTGTTAAAGTTTGTCTTCCCAGAATGTAATATTTTTTTGCCACTTACCGCTAACATCAATCACAAGATCCGTAGCATAATTAATTAATTTGCCAGAAGAAAAAGTCCAGAGTTGATAATGCCAGTTTTCCTTGTCCAATAATCTCAATTCGATAGACTTTTCATGTGCAGTTAAGACCAAAGGAGACTCAGTAGTGGAGTTTTGATGGTAAGATCGGATGAAGAACCAGTCAGAGGGATAAGTAGCATATCGGAAAGTGGTTTTTGTAACCGTAGTAGCTAAATCACGGTTAATTTTAGCACTTTAGTAATTCCATATTTAGTAATAACTTACTCTTCTTTCTGAAAACAGGGAGTACAAAGTTCCAGCATTGCTCCTTGTGTCCAGACTTTCGTTCTGACAAGTACAACTTGGAGCGAACAGCTTCATTCTCCTTGACAGTCAAAACAAGGCCTTTATTCACTTGAAGATAGATAGCACCATCGGGAGTTAAGGCCCACTGTTGGTTTTCGTTGTCCTTTTCTTTGCGAGTATATTGACAGATACCAGCACCAGATTTGAGAGCACCTAATGATGATAAACCACAATTATAAATACATAAATCCTCTTAGTCTCAAGAAAAGTACTTACCACCTCGAACATCAAGGACCATTTCTGATGCTTTGTTGACAATGAAGCCAGAATCATATTTCCAAAGTTGACGAGAATAATTAGACTTGTCAAGCTTAGAGGCAGCAACTTCAGCAGCAATCACACCAGTCTCAAGAACAGTCAAGACCAAACCACGCGCTTGACTCTTAACAAAGAACCATCCTTCAGGGAAAACACCACGAGTTTCAGTTTTGACAGTAGTTTCTGTGCTCTTTTTGAAGACTGGCAAAACAACAGTGAATTTTTGATTGATATGCTTAGACTTCTTCTGGAGATGAAGATGAGCACCCTCGCGACTACCAAACCAACTTTCCTTGAACCCAATAACAAAGCTGGGATCATGCTTCAAAGTAATCTCACCTTCAGTAGACAAAGTCCAAGCTTGTGTCTTATCGTTAGAGGCTGATAAAGTGGTCTGAATGATATCGGCACCATCCTTGATATGGTTGTAAGCAATGCCAAGTACAAGACCATTAAACTTGTTGACAATACGATGGGAAGAAGCGTCGTATGTCCAGAGTTGACTTTCATAGTTTCTCTTACGAAGAAGTTCGAGTGTAAGTTGAGTTCCAGAGGAAATAGAGCTTGCATTCTCAATGCTGATATAGAGACCAGCAGCATCAGATTTCAAGAAGAATGCAGTATCGGGGAAAGACCCTGTAGGAACTGTATTAGCTTCGTTTTGGTCAATGCTTGCAGTAGACTCGGCGGCAGAATGAACAGAACGAACATCTAGTCAAATAAGTTAGCTTTCTGATTTCATTATCTTTTTTTGAATTACCATCCTCCTTAATTTGAGTAACAGCAGGAACCTTGACATTTGTGGAGGTAGTGCTCTTGGAGCTAGCACTTCTCTTGAGAGGTTCGTGAACTTCCTTAACGACAGGTAGTACAAAGTCCCAGCGTTGTTCTTTGCGGTCAAGATGACGTTTATCGATCAATTGAAGATGAACATGGAGACCTTCACGGCGAGAGAAAAATGATTCTTTGATACCAAGGATCAAAGAGGGTTTGTTGACCAAATAAATATGGCCATATGGAGAGAGGCCAAACTTTTGGAAGTTGTTTTCTTCCTTTACACTAGTCGATTGAACTTGTTGTACAATGTCGACGCCAGCTTTTGCTGTACCTATATTCAATGCAAATTAGGAACACAAATCACGAAAACGAATTTTAATGACCGCTGTGTTTCGGATTGATTTCCGTTGTGTAGCGTACGAATTACTTACCTTTTGCAACATCCATCACTTGACCAGATTTCTTGTTGACAAGATAACCATTATGATCATAGCGCCAGAGTTGGGCGCTGTAGTCTTTTGTACGTAAAGTTGAAAGAACAATAGGGATACCAGTTTCCTGTGATTCATTGTCGACCATTAATACATAGCCATTACTGTGATTCTTGATGAAGAACCATCCTTCAGGGAATTTTTCGCTTTTATCAAACATATGGTTGGATTTTCTTCTTACAAGCAGAGACTATTGTTTGGTTTTAATGTATGTATAATTTTTATGAAAAAAGCTTTTTTGAAAATATGTATAAATGTTTCCTCTTTTTGTATTATGTTAAAGTATGGGGGGAAATCAATGTTACTCTTAAAGCTAAAGAAGCAAACAAAGAAAAAGGACAAAAGAAAAAAAAAGAGAACAAGAAAAGAAAAAGATCTAATTCAACAAGAAGCAATACACATTTGGCGATTCGATCTTGTTGCCTGTAATGTCCACAAATAAGGTTGCCTTCTAGATAACTATGCCGATGTGATACACGCCTTTTAGCCCACTGTTTACGTTTGACATGCTACTACATAATCATTTTGTGCCTCCTTTGTATCACTTTTCTTTTCTTTTCTGATACATCAAGCTCTTAAATGGCTAAAAAAACAAACTGCAGTAATTTAATAGTGTCATTATAAATGCTTAATTTTTTTGAGATATCGTATCACTTTAAACATTAAAAAAAGAGACAATAACATTTTTTTTTGGTTTCTTGTTTTCTGTAACATTTTGATCTAACTGTTACAATTAAAATATTCATTAAACCCAAATCAATTATGATTATATTTATAAGAACGGATTAGTAAACATAGAATCTTGGACTTTGAATGAAACCAGGAGGCAACTCTGTATAGTTACAAGTGTGTACTACATGACAAAAGCTTAAGGAATTTCCATTATTTAGAGTCTGGCCGTTTCAACAACCATATTCTATTTTTGGAGTTACCAAACCCATGATAATAAAGGCAATTTTTGTTACTCTGCCTCTCTGCTCACGACCTGTTTTAAGAACATGTGTGCATGCCACAAAGTTAAAATAAGCTATTTTCCTCTGCCAAATAAAAAGCAAGTGAAAAAAAGAAGAGATGTTCAGATAAAAAATGATCAGGTTGGAGTCATGCTTCATTATTACTGCAGGAGTTTTGAGTTTGTTTTTTTTTTCGCTTCTTTTTCGAGCTTTATTTGTTTTCATACGTGATTATGGAAGCCTCTAAATATGTCAGCGTGATACAAAGTTTAGAATAAAGAGCAGTGTTTGTTTCATGAGTTCATGAAAACATTTTTGATTAAATTCTAGTAACAAGCAACAATATTGTATATGAATATCATTCATAACCTGGTATCTGCTGTATTATTTTTTGCTTTGCATAGTAGAGAGAGAATATACAACCACATGATTGAATAAGTCTTCATCAGCTATCTTTCTCCAGCTAAGTAAGCGTTATACAATAACTTTATTTTATTGATCTCGTTACAGCTTAATAATATATATTTACTTTAGGTCATAGTGTTTTATTTGTCAATATCTTTCCACATGGTTTATCTAGTCTCTTTTTGGCTCTTCAATGCAAATGCCATTTTTTCCATTATTTCACACGAATGTTTGTAAACAAGAACAGTACAGAAAATAAAGTCAAAGGAAAATCACCAGATTTATTGCAGTAAGACATGAGCCGAGTACCTTCTATTACCCGTTACTTGTAGGTACAAGGATAAGAATAGGGGATGCATTATTATTCTTAGCATGGATTCTAAAAAAGAACGCCACTGGTGAACCATTTGTTCTTCAAGGTCGTCATATCTTTTTTATTCGGATCTGTTCTTTTTTTTCGTTAGTTCCAAATCATTTTTTAGAGCCTTTACTCTAATCTCCTCCGATAATCCGATATGTTCTTGCTTTCTCTTCTTGACTTTTCTTATGAGTGATGATGGCAGCAAATCATTGGTACGTCATAAACACGAAGTTTAAGCGTACCTGAATTTATGGCCAATTAAAATGAGCTCAGAAACCTTATTTTCAAAATTGCTTTCCCGATTCTATGGGACTCAATTTCTTTGTCCCGGTGTAATTATGATCTGTAGCATTAAAATAGGCAGTTTAGACAATGAAGCTTTTGAGGATCGCCTCAAATCGAGTATCCTTTCTCTTTTGATAGGTATCAGTCATTTTGTTATATTAGTAAAGTATAACTTAAATATCCTAATGTAGAAAACTTGTATAAATATTCGTGAGTATTCTATTGTGAACACAAGGTATGTTTCTTCTTTTTTAAATGCTTCTAGACACCAAAATCAGCAAGAAAGAAACAGAAACTATCAAAGCTTGCATACTTGGAATAAGTTCCGTTCTTTATTGGGTTCAAACCTTAGAAAATAAGATCTACTGTGTTGCATAATACAAGAAAAGAAACACTTTCTTTTTATTGTTTTGGGATACAGAAACACTTGTAAGGGATGGTTACAAAATTCACGATTAAAAGATGCATTGATCTTGTTGTCAAAAGATACAGCGGTTGTGCACTGACAAGTCCACAAATTAATTTTTCAAAACCTTATGCAATAGAGCAAACTAAACAGCCTTTCTGTTCAGAAATATTGCAGTCGTTGAATTACTAAAAAAAAGACTTGAAGCATCTACCAATTTTCGAATATCTGCCAGTGATACATCAATGTTTCCAAAAGTACATGTATTGGTTAAAGAATTCCTCCTGGGGCTGTGAAATGCATTGAAAGGATAATATTTATGATTTCGTTATAGAGAAATGTGCTTTATTTGCAAGATAAAATAAGAGAAGAGCTCTTAAGGTATTACTCCAAATTTCGATTATAGAGATTTTTCTTTATTTGTATCATTAAGCATGTCTTGTTCTTTTTAGTAGCGTTTGTAATCTAGATGTTTTAATGATATTTCGTTTTCGTGCGCTTTTGATTTAATACATAAACTCTTCGTTAGGACAAAGTAAATACAACTACAAATTTAGACCTAGCTTAATTTAGGAAGAAAACTTTGCTTAAGCTATGCAGCGTTTATAGGCGTGTCTAAGTAAGCAAACGCTAATTCTGTTTAAGCAGAAGCAGTTGGATTCAAAGTTTTATTTGATGTGAGTATTACTTAAATATTTGAATCAGAAAGAAAAGGCTGAATCTTTATTAATTCAATTTGTACTGGTCAGAAAAGGATTAATCTTTGGCTTGACCTGCCAAAAAGCAAAAAGAAGAAAATAATACATGTTTTGTGCATATGTCAGAACTATTGTCTGTTTTTGATCTATGTATATAGAAAGATGTTAAATGTTACTCTATTTTATTTTGAATTATCTATTAGAAGACAATAACACAAATTGATAAGAAGTATCCAATGACAGATCAAGCGACTCCAAATAGACATTATTACTAAATTTGTAAATTATCCTTTCCAAATAGACTTATTTTCAAAGTTGATTTCTATTTCTTCTTTTTCTTTTTGTTCTTTCTTTCTTCTTGTTTCTAACTGCTATCATGCTAGTCACGACTTTATATAAGATTGCTGTCACATTCGTCTTTGTAATCACTTATGCTTGTGCTAATAATGCGGAAGCTGAACTGGAACAACCTACAAAGCTTCTGGGAGGTAAACAGAATCAGCGTTTTACATGAGATACGTATTAAAACAGAAAATATATGGTAGGTGTATTAAGAAGACCAGAAAAGTGCAAGCAAAAAGTTGGAAGTAACGCAAGAGTTAAGTTGCATTATCGTGCTCGAGCTTGGGGAAACGAGGAATTTTATGAAAACACATTTTCTGAACAACCTGTACAATTCAAGCTTGGTAAAGTATATATACCCAGAAGAATGAAATCCCAGTAAGGCTTAAACCAAAATAGGTAGAGATAAAATAATGAAAGGTTTAGAGCAAGGTATTGATGGCATGTGCGTTGGTGAAATTCGCCGGTTACTCATTCCTTCTGACCTCGGTAAGTCACGCTATAAATGTGTCGTTGATACTGAACTTGTTTTCTTTGTTGCCTAGCTTATGGAGCAACTGGTCTTCCCAACTTGGTTCCAGGTAAATTCTCAGAGCACAAAATAATTAACGTTACTCAAACTTCTTTAATTAGCTAACACTGCTGTCATTTATGAAGTTGAAATGCTTGAAGTTGATTCACCATTCAGGTAAGAAATTATACGATATGACTTGTAAAGTGGCTAAATAATGATAACAATAGAAATCCTTGGTTTTGGGCTGGTCTCGCTACCTTGTTTTTCGCTTGGAGATTCATGAACAAGTACAACAAGATGCAAGCAGACTCACAATCTGCTCAATTTTTGGAACAAAAAGCTCAAGAAAAGAAGTCTGAATAATGCTAATAATAATAATAACAATAATTACCCTTTTTACTTATCTAATAATAGGATTTTTCGACAACAATGTGATTTTTTTTTCTCAGCTTATCATTACCATTGTCGTCGTCATTCTCATCATAACCTCGGCTTACTTGTTCTTCATATTTATGCATTAAAAAAGGAACAGGGCTTGAATTTCATTGTCTCAAGAGTCAATAGGCTTTTTATTAACCTATGAAGGACATACTTGGTCCTTGTCCAGTTATGTTAATCGTGTTGCCAATCTAAAAAAGGCTAAAAAACATATCATTATTTTTTTTCTCCTGTAAAAATCCCGGTATAAATCATTTTTCTTAAGGCATGATTCTAGTAAACTGACAGCTCAAAGCAAATGACATGGCCGCGGGCGGGCGGACTTTTTCTATTTTAATATAAATTGGTTCATTTGTTTTTTTTTCTTTGTTTGTTTTCTTCATCATTTGACATGGCTGCTGCAACATTATCCAATTTTGAACCTACTCCTAACAATACTTTGTTAAACAACGTTAATCTTCCTGGAGCTCCTGTCATTGCTGACGAGGATCAACCGGTTGAAAAGAAAAAGGAAAAGAAGGATAAAAAGAAAGACAAGAAAAAGGACAAGAAGAAGAACAGTAAGAAGGAGGAAGACAAGGAACCCAAGCCAATTCGCCAGGTAAGATGTAGTACATTAAGCGATCAAGTATTTACGTATAGGGTAGGCTGTTGGCGTGATTGTGATTGACCCTGCTACTCAAAAGATCCTTTTGTTGGAAAGCCAAAAAAGACCAGGAGCATACGTACTTCCTCGTGATGATTGTAATGATGAAGAGCATCCGGAAAAGGCAGCTCTCCGTCTTTTAGTGGAAAAGGCAGGCGTCCAGACCACATTTTTGTCTAGCCGCGTTGGATCTTATTCTGAATCTAACAAAAAGGGGAAAATCACAGCACAACACTGGATGTATGAAGTGCATTCACCTAATGTGCTTGAAAAGTCTGATCGTCAAAGAGTATGGGTAAGTGTACAATATGCATGTCATAAGGGATTCGTCTCATTTAATATCTTTGTTTGTTATTAGGTCACATATGAAGAAGCATTGAAGGCTACAGAAGAAAAGAGAATGTCTCATCTTGCTCTTCAAAAATGTTCTCTTGCTCCTAAATAAGAGGGTTGTATAAATAGACAATAAAAAAATCAAGTGGTGTCACGCCTTTTATGTGTAACATTTATTATTGTGCCTAGCGTCTTCACATTCCAGGTCTTCTCTTTCCATATGTGTGTGTGTATGTGAAAATAAAATAAAATCCCATTTACAAAACATCTTTATTTATTTCAATTGCTGATTCCTGGCAATGTAATTACAGTAGGTTGTTGTTGGTATTCTGTATGACGCTTAAGACCCATGCTAACAGATAGAATCTATATTCCACTGGTCAATTTCCCCCTCTTCTTACCCACAACCTACCTCATCCAACATCTTTCTCAGGTGAATATTATCTTCTTCTATTTGTTTTAATCTTTCTTCATTTGTGGCATGTAATTGCCGTGTTTCTTCTAATAACTCTGTCAAGCTTTTGTTTTGGTTTTCTAAATTCTCTAATGCATCATCCACATAGTTTCGACGATTCTTATCTTTTGCTCGAGATCTATGTCATGTATCAGTAACCAATCTGCTTGTTCATGTATATTCTACCTCCAACTCTCTGCAATGATGATGGACGCGGCTACACTAAAAACAAAAGCTTCACTCAGAAAATTAGCGCCACTTTCAATGGCTCTATAGAATACGTTTAGCTGTTGCCATAGTAACTGTGCCTGATATTTATCATGCGTTGTACCTTGCATCATTTAAGGGTCGAATCTTTTCTGTCTTATATCCCAAAAACTTCATCTTCAAAGTCATTTCCAAATGGTGCGATCGCTAAGAAAAGAAAAGAGAAAAACTCGAGTTGAAGCCATATTCATGTTATCTTCCTTTGCTTACCTGAGCTACACTCATACAAAATTCTCTAAAAGTGGGGTGTTGCTTTGCTTGTGTCTTGATCGAGTTTGCAACAGGTTTTGCTAGCGTTCTATCGAGCAAAGATAAGCACATAAAATCATACTATTTCCGTTTATTACTTGACAAGCAAGGAACCAATTTTTATCGCACTCATAACAATATTGAAGAAAAAGAAATGAATAATAAAAAAAAAAAAGGTAATTGAATGCATGCACACGAACTAAACAATAATGTACTTTTAACAAGGGTTGTTCTTATTGGGTAGGATATTCGGTAACTGAATACACTTTTTTCCTTTTGACTCAAAAACAGAGTCTTATTTCATCCATAGATAGAGGCTTAGAAGAAATAGTGTAACGCATTTATCTTGTTTATTCTCCCTTTCTTTCTTTCTTTCCTTTTGCTCTTATTGTTACTAACAATAAAGTATGTCTGCATTTATTCTCGAAAGATACGCCCCCAATTGAAGTTTCTGAAAATACTATGCATTTGTCAGGATATGAAAACCATGTCAGAGCTGAACCTAAAGTTCGTGGCATAATATGAATTCTTTAATATTTGTGCTTCAATACTAGAACCAAAAAATACGTGCGGCAAATAAAATCATTTGAAAATAAAATACTAGAACCAAGCATGCAAAGAGCAACAACCTTTGAGTTAAATGTTACTGGTGCCATAAATCAGTCAAAGCCTCTTAAGGACAATAACAGAAGCATCAAGCCTATTTCAGAGACATCCGAGAAGATTGACTGAAGAAGTGATGATGAGATGCAAACGTAATCATTGTCATGCTCCCAATAGCCTTGAAGATTTGATACCTTTTTCTCTCAGCTTGAGATAATAAGTAAAGATTAAGTCTATTTTTATTGGAGATAGTTATCAGAAAATGATGCATAAATATAACTGATCTCTTTGCTTAAATTATCTGATTTCATTGTTCAGAGATGAACACATTAATGTAAAACACATAGCTGACTTTTTTCTCTGATAAAAGATACATACGAGTAAATAACATGCAATGAATAAGTAAAGAATAAGCGCAAATGGCTTGTTTTTCTTTATTCTCTGAATGACCATGCATCGCTATGCAAAAGGTGTACCACAGTTTATCAGACAAAATATCTTACTATGGGCTTCTTTTTCAAACAAGTATCTCAAGAGAATCTTGTAAGACTAATGGTAAGTTTTAAGTTTGGACTATCGCATAAAGTTGAGATGTAAAAATATATTAATAAATTTTTTCTTTTATTCTACTTTCTATACTTTTACGCTACATTATACTCTTCTGTTTGGTTGAATAAAATTTAGGCTGGACATCATTTAATACACTGGAGTTGACATTTCTCTCAAGATAAAAAAGAGAAAGACTTTGAAATTTTATAGCCACTGAAAGAAGAATCATTGATCTAATGGTGCCTTGCTCAACAATGAAGAGTTATGAAGAAAACTATGTACTAAATTAAACTAACCAGTATCTAGAAAAGAAGACTTGTAGCACTTAATCAAATCATTTATCCATTGAAACTGTATCCTCAGTGTTTATAGAGTGAGTGGATCGATTAATAAGTTATATTTATCCACTCATTCATTCATCTTATAGCATTGGAATAAATCTCAATTCCAAACGTACTACACTGTCTTGCTGACCAAAGATCGTAGAAAAGATCCATCATGCTAGCTATTCTCGCCTAAAAACACCTTTTGGTAAGTATCAGAAATAACGGTCACAAAATCTAACAATTTTATGGGTGAAATAGGTGGGAGCTCTCCATGAGTCATTGTCTAAATGATCTGAGCCAATTCCATCACATCACATCTATAGAGCCTCATTTGTCAATGATGTACATAGACGGTCTCTCATAAAAAAAATTCCTGTTTGTCTTTCTTTTCTCCCCTTCCTCCCTCTCTCTCTCTTCCATCCTTTTTTAAAAAATGTGTGGAATTTCAGCCTTGATTTTAGCTGACCAGAGTGCATCTGCCTGTCCAGACCTTTTTGAAAGTTTAGGACTTTTACAACACCGAGGACAGGTAAGAAGTCAGTTCATTCATTTCATGCAAACAATTAAATTTTTGTATGCAGGATGCTGCAGGTATTGTTACTTCGGGTCCAAAAGGCCGCTTGTATCAATGCAAGGGTAATGGCATGGTGAGAGACGTATTTGAGGAATCCCAACTTGCTCGACTCATAGGTAGTCTTGGTATTGGCCATGGTAATATTTCATTATTCTATTTCTTGTATTACTTACACCGTTTATAGTCCGATACCCCACTGCTGGATCTTCATCTACTTCTGAAGCACAGCCATTTTATGTCAATTCACCTTATGGCATCACATTTGCGCATGTAAATATAGAGTACATTATTCATTTCGTTTGACATTTATCCTGATAGAACGGAAATTTAACAAATGCTGATGAACTTCGCATGTATTTAGATAAAGTTGCTCATCGTCACATCAATACTGATTCTGACTCTGAATTACTTTTAAACATCTTGGCGGATAACCTACAAAAGACGGGAAAAGCCAGGTAAGTCAACCTACTTAAACAAATGTATGTCTAATGTTTTTGATAGAGTGAATGAAGAAGATATCTTTGCAGCCATCAAACAATTACACCAACAATGTCGAGGTGGTTATGCCTGTGTAGCCATGATTGCTGGCTATGGTATTATTGGCATCAGAGATCCCCATGGTATTCGTCCTTTGATTATGGGTAGCAGAAAAAACCCTGCAGGATATGATTATATGTTTGCTTCTGAAAGTGTTGTCTTGGAAGCACTTGGTTTTACTAATTTCGAAGATGTGAAGCCTGGTGAAGCTATCATTATCACTCAAGGCGGCCATATTTCTCGTTGTCAATTGATTGAAGGTCAAAAGATCTCGCCTTGTATCTTTGAATATGTCTATTTTGCTCGTCAAGATAGTATCATGGATGGTATTTCTGTCTACAAAGCACGCTTGAGTATGGGTGAGGCACTTGCTGATCAAGTTACCCGCTCTTTTGGCAAAGATATGGATATTGATGTAGTCATTCCTGTACCTGATACAAGTCGGGTTGCAGCACTGCAGCTCTCTAAAAAATTAAATATTGCTTATCGTGAAGGTTTCAATAAGAATAGATACGTTGGACGTACCTTTATCATGCCTGGTCAACAAACAAGGTATGAATCCTTGTAGATAATGCTGCTCATTCTAACTGTTTTATTGTTTTTAGACGCAAAAATGTTCGTCGTAAACTGAATGCAATGGCTTTAGAATTCCAAGACAAAAACGTCTTACTTGTAGATGGTAAAAGTAACTTATGTGATAAGCAAGTTGTATTGACACTGACTAGACTCCATTGTAAGAGGAACAACATCAAAAGAAATCATTCAAATGGCTCGTGAAGCTGGAGCCAAAAAAGTATACTTTGCTTCTTGTGCACCACCTATTCGTTTCCCTAACGTCTATGGTATCGATATGCCTACACGTCACGAACTTGTTGCTCACGAAAGAAGCGAACAAGAAGTAGCAGAAGTGATTGGTGCTGATAAAGTAATTTATCAAGACTTGGATGATTTGGTTCAGTCTGTGCGTCGTTTTAATCCTTCCATCGAAACATTTGACACTTCTGTATTTGATAAGTGCTACATTACTGGTGATATTGATGAGAAATATATGGCACACCTAGAAGGAATTCGTAATGATGATAATCAGTCCCGTTTAAGTATGGACAGTGATTGCGTTGGTCTTTACAACAGCTTTCAAGGTAAATAAGAACCCCTTTTTATGCTTACACCAAGGTAATCGGGTACTTAATTTTTCTTGGTGACTTTCTAAATAATAATAATAATAAAAAAAAAAAAAACGCGCACAAAATAATTCTCTTTTTTCATTTACCTGTAAAATATGGGAGGCAAGCTACCTTTGACAGTTGATCCCTCACTAGGCAATCCTAGTAGCAAGATCTTTTCATTAATTCAAAAAGATCAAGAGCCTTTTGACCTAGAATCCTGTCTTAAAAGTATGTTATCCTTTCGTTTTATACTTTACTAACACGCTTTTATGGACAGACAGCGAGTATTCTAGTGAATACAAATATGCTTTTGCTAAAACAACAGCTATTCCCTATCCTAAGGCTTTGTCTAGATCTATGCAAGGTATGCAAATCATATCAGACAAATCAAATCTGACCTAAATCATATAGTGACAAAGGCCGCTTATAAAGTTGGTGTCTTACAAGCAATCAACCGTTTTTGGTTATCCACCAATACTGGCCTTTATTTGTGGGATTATTTAAATAACCATGTCTTCAGATACGAATGCAATGGCACTATTCAGAATGTAGATCTTATTACCTTTGATGACCATCATGAATTACTTGTTTCTACAACTGATTATTTGTATTTGCATGCACTCGCAATCGACAAAGACAAGCTACATATTGTATCCAATGCAAGCATCAAATCATCTGGTGTTGTTATGTCTAATATCGTTACTATCAGTGATACTAAGCGAGTATTCATGAAGGGCAGCGACGGCCATCTTTATGAGCTTTCTATTTCATTTGACAATCAAGGCAACACCAGTCAACATGGGCTTGTTTGTCATACAGAAAACCCCCTTATGTACTATATGCCTTCTTTCTTCAAGTCAGTCCCTACAACCAAAGTTAAGTGTATTGCTTTGGATAATGATACTTTGTTTGTGTTGCAAAGTGACTCATCTATCCATGCCGTCAATATCAAGGGCACACTCTATTCGCCTGTTCATCGCTTTGAAGGCTCTAATTTAGCTTCTATCCATGTGGTACCTCCCACTGAATCAAGCATAGTCAGAATCATGGCTGTATCTGAAAAGGGAGATCGACACTATCTCAAATATCAATATCCAGAATTTACTCTTTATCATACTCGTTCTGCTCCTTCTTTAGCTGGATCACTTCTATTTAATGGGTTGATGAAAGAGGAAACAGAGGTATCTTTCTATCAACAAGGCGTATTTGGTGCTGTACTATCTAAATCTGAAAAGCAGTTCTTGATCTGGAGTTGCCCTCATTTGATTGAATCGGATCAAGGAAAGGTAGGTCTCGTTTTGGTTACCAATACTATCACTCACACTGTTATAGAAACTTTTAGAAGACTTGTATACAGAAGCCTTAACTAACAAAGTATGGGGTTTAATTCAACGTCCTCCAAATTCATCAAGAAATCATTTCAAACCAACATTTGCATTTCCTGAAGATACTCCTACAGAATACTTGGCAGTATCTGACATTGGTCTTATTCAATACATTCAACGTCGTCCTGTAGACTATTTACAAGAACTTCTTCAATCCACCAATTCAGCAGCAAACGTACTTAACTTTAGCCAGCGCTTTGGATATATTGAAACAGACTGCTTAGCTTACATGTTGGCTTGTTCACGAACTAAGCTCATGCCTGAAGCAGGTCTGTATTTGAGACAATCCATCAGAAGAGAAGAAGGTCTGCTGCTTTATTTTGCTCGTGTTGTTCAGGATATCTGGGGGATGGATATTTCTCAGAAAAAGTAAAATTTATTCTATTTTATTTTATTAGAGAAAAACGGCTAATATAGTTTGATAGAATACCTCAAGACCAACTCGCAACAGTTCAAGATCGTCTTAAGGCATTGTTGGAAACCATTTATCGCGTTGGTATTCCAATCAAGGTAAGAAAGAAAGGATGATTGGTTTGTTGCTTATCTTGTATTTTAGAATGAATTGCTGAATCTTATTACACGTACAATTGAATCAATTTCATTTGTTTGTTTTGTTCATAATCTCGAATGGATTCAGATCAAATCAAGCTTAACATCACTCACTACACCCTTCCCGTTTGCAGACATGGTGTCAACAGAGAAAGGCATTCAGCTTGCTGATGAAATCGTCCTTGTTTCTATTCAATATTCTGATCTGTCCAACTCATCTAACAACTTTAGCTTTATTGGTAACTTTTTGGAATCAGAATGTCTTTCGTATTTTGGGTATAACAACGTTGTTTACTACAAGGGCTTAGAATGCTTACAATCAGCTCGCAATCACCCCAATGAAAAGAAACAAGCTTTATTGCAGGCACTACATCACTTTCAAACCATCATTGAAGCACTGGATATAACTGTCGTTGAGGACTTAAGCCGAGATATATGCCTTTTAGAAAACTATCTTTGCGCTATTCATTTGATTTTCGCTAAATATCAGACGACAGATGCAGCAGCGCATGAACAAATCTATGCTACTCTATTGCCCATCATTCAAAAAGTAGTTTTACACCAAAAACAACAAGCTCACGCTGTCTTGATGGACACATTAAAATTGACTATGGACAAGGAGTTCCACTACAAAATTTATCAATGGCTTTTTGATCAGAAGCATAAACAATTGATGATCACTTTGGAAACACCTTTACTTCTCGACTTTATCCAGACTGAAATCACAAACTTGGCAGAACGTTATGCTTGTCTGAAGACGTATTACACACATCGTGAACAACATGAATTAGCTATCGACAGTCTCTTCACTTTAGCAACACAAGTACCTCAAGTGGTTCTTAGCCATCGTGTTCGATTTCTCAAGACTGTTTGTGATGAAGTGTCCTTGTTGCCAGTATCTGATCATACCAAACAAAAGGCTGCTACCATTCAGCACACATATAAAGTGGCACAAATTCAACTTGATGTGCACAACATACTAGCCAACCAATCCTCTACAGAAGCTCAACGAGACCTTGCAAGTGTAGCTGATACACTCTTGTCTGCTGATAAGTTACTAGAGATAGTTTATGATCATGCTTTGTATGAACCTGCTTTATGCTTGTTGAATCTTATGGAAAGATGCGATTGGGAGTTTGTCAAACGTGCTTGGACAGGTATTACCGAATCATGTAAGTAAAAAGAGAATAACAGACATGTTGTCTAAATTGGTTTGATAGGTTCAAATGAAAAAGAACTTAAATCAAAGGTGATTGAACTGACTAACCGCCTTTACCCATCCATACCTTCTTTCCCTGTTTGTAAGTAAATTGCTGATTTTATAGATTGCTTGTTTACTCAACTATGCTACTTTAGATATCATTTTACAAATCTTACAACAACATTTTAATGCCGATTTTGCTTCTGATACACTTATTGATGCTGGAGTACCTTCAGAAGTTGTTTCTGATGCAAAACAGGCTGTTTCTTCACATTGAGCACTATATTTATTCTTTTTTAATGAAAAAAAAAACTCAAATTGCTTCATCTTCATCTTAAAGAACAAACAGAAACATTGTATCATATCATTTATTTTCTAAATAAAAATGAATTTGTTTATACTGAAAGAATATAAAGCATCATATAAAGGGTCTCTACCTACCTTGATTGTTCGTTTTTAGATAGAACCACTTTTAATTAGACAATTTGTTGGTAAATTTGTGTTTGACAGCCAATAAAAGAAAAGATGAAGAATAATTCCAGTTTTTCAAAAATAATGCAGAGTTAAGCGGCCCAACTTCTATCCAACCAATCAAAAAGCTTTGACCTGAACTTTCTAGAGAACTGATTTCAAGCGGTGATGATTAATAGACTAGGGCTAAAGTCATAACTTAGGTTAAAGATTATGCCTTATTAATAAACGATTATATGGGCTACTCTATGGAGCATATTGCCAAATTGCATGTGTTGTGATGTAAGAGAGAAGATAAAAACAAAGAAGTCGATTAGAACTTGTATAGGTTTATTATCCAAAAATATATGTCTCTGTTTTTTAGCTCTTCATTCTCTAGGTATTTATATATGAAGAGATGTCGGAGTAAGTAGTAGTAGAGTTCATGCAAATGACTGAGTCTCTATTATCATAGACTACTTTAAATTAATTAAATAATGTAAATTATTGATCTCGGTTATACGTCTTGATCTATTAAAAGATACATTGTCTTATTCAGTACAAGAGGTTCTTTTATGCCTATTTCTGATGTAAATTGATTATGATGTATTTTAGTATGTAAATGAAGACTTATTTAATGTCAGATCATCATATGCATATAGATTCTATATGTTCACAACAGACTTATTGATTTGACCATTTTATTAGTGATTATATCACACTTGCGCAATGTCCAGTGTAGGCGAGTGTTCATGAAGACAATCAGCTATTGTAAACTCAAAGAGCTTACGCATGACTGATGTCAACGAAATCGGTCGATAGTTGGACGGATCAGAGGGATCACCTTTTTTGTGTATCGGGTATACATTAGCAAGACGCCAGAGAGAAGGAGTATAAGCCCATTGATAACACAGGGAGAACAGGAGAGACAAAAGCGGGGCAAGGTCCTTGGTCACGGCCTTCAGCATTTCTGCTTTCAGGTGATCGCTTCCAGGTGCCTTCCGAAGAGGTAAACGCTTGATGTGATCCATGATCGTGTCTGCTGAGAACATATCCAGGTTGGATGGCAAGACAAAAGGAACCAAACTATCACAGGAAAGTGGTGGGGGTGGACGAGATTCTGATGGGGGCAACAGAGAGCCAGCATAGACCGAAGTCAAGTGAGTAGCCATAGCATCTACTGAAGCTTTAGGACCATCTTTGTGAGCATAAGTACCGGAACAATCACGTCTTCTTTTCATACGAGAGAGGGTGCCAGTGGCTTTAGAAAAGTCTTGTTCCAACTGAGCACAGAAGTTCTTCCAAGAGAGACGCTTAGCTTTAGCAACAAGACGACGAAAGTGACGATGTGCATCATGATGCAACGACCACCAGTAAGCTTTGTCAACACCAGAGGCATGACGCCACCTACTATAACAGCGATCGCGTTCTCGAGCTGCTGATTCGATATCAGGAGTCCAGTACTTCTTCCACCATTTTCCAGACCGATGTTGTCTTGCACCAACCGACCCATCCAAAGCCTCGTAGAAGCACCCATTAAGAGTAGCATTCAACTCGTCAATATCAGGGCGTTCAAGCGGTGGCGCAGAGACCAGCTGACTCAGAGTAGATTCCAGAGGAACTACAAGCGAGCGAAACTTGCTTTGGAACAGTGCCAAAGGTTCCTTTTCCCGCAAGCGAGATAGGTTCCAAAGGCGTCGTGGAGCAAGACCGTCAGAGCCAGCATGAGCCCCAGATCCCAAAGTAGAATCATGGTCGAATGACAAAGTCATCAACCGGTGATCAGACCCAAGGGAGAGATCAGATTCTACTGCGACTTGAGCACCACGCATATTCCACGAGGAAGTATTTGTAATGAACAAATCGATGATACTACTCATTTCCATACCACGTCGAAACGTTGTAAAGGTGGGCACACCACGACAAAGAGTAGTATTCAGCACAGCCAGGTCTCGTTGTTCAAGCCATGCACGCATAGCAAGACCACGCGAGTTGGTAGCGGAATCACCAGTGAAATCACCAAAGCGAGCATTAAAGTCACCACAGAGGATAGAGTCAGAGTTGAGAGGAATAGAGGAGAGAGCGGATAGCACCAGCTCATTAGAGAGACTGGGTGGAAAGTACGAACAATGCACATTGACTGCTCCCATTTTGAGTGAGAGAGTATATGCATTGAAAGACGGCAACTGGGTGACAGGAAAAGGACAGGAAGGAGAGACAAGAGCAGAGACACCACCAGAACCACGGTTGTTTGCACCAACTACCTTTGATCCATATAGATGGTATTGCGACCAATCTATAGGAAGATAGCCGGCAGTAAGCCAAGTTTCAGTGATAAATAGAAGGTTTGAGTTGAAAACATGGGATATAGCATCATGGATGGTCGTGGTTTTTAGGCCATTCGCATTCCAGATGCTAATAGAAAAGGAGCGGAGAGGGTTGGTTGTTTCTTGTGAGTTTGATGGAATATTCATTAATATTCCATTTCAGACTCATTGTCTGAAGCACCAGCTGACTTGAACAAGAAAGCAGCCGATTTAGGGTCTTGTTTCTCCAAACGAGCACGAGCAGCAGAGAGAACAGTCTTGAGATCATCGTGATCAATCCAACCCAACTCCATGAAAGAGCGGGCAAGAGGACCAACAACGACAGGGCGAACAAAGGAGAGAGTATCAAGTGCACGATCATGCACAAGAGAGTGCATTTGTTGAGCACGATCATCAACAGAGAGAGCAGAAAACTTTGGATCAGCCAAATGTTTGGGATCCAATGGATCGAAATCCATGATCAGTTCGGCACCTGCCTTTTGCATGACAGATGTGAATTTCTCCACATACTGTACATGCATCAGCACACCAAGCACACCAGACGCAGGAAAAGAGACATCCAGGATACGTCCAGTATCCACACCGGAGCGACGAAGACGAGAGCGGACTTCAGATCTATTGATCTTTCTTGAGCGTCCTAAATATACGTACTTAAAGCCCTGTGGGCCTTTAGCAGCAGGGCTCACAAAGGCACGGGCAGCAGCAATGCGTTTCTTCTGCGAAACGCGGGCAGGACGGGCAGGGAGAGAGGCAGGCTTAGCAGCCTTGGCTGCCCAAGAGGAGGCATGGATAGATGAATCACCACTGCCTGGGTGTGTGGCAGTGGGAGTGGGGAGAGAGACAGAAGAGACCTGAATGCCGCCTTCGGACATTGAAAAATTTGACTCGAGAGTCCGGACACGAGAAAGGAGCTTGCTGTTTTCTGACTCCAGAAAAAATTTTTCCTGTTCAAGGATGGAAACTTTTTCTTTCAGAGCTATAAGATCTGAAAAAAGAGTTTCGTGCTGCTGTACCTGTTGTGCTAGGGTCAGCACAAGTTGATGCAACTGCTGGATGTCCAGGTGAGTTGCCATTTTTGACGGATGGTGGTTGTTTTGGATGGATGGATGATTGTTTGGATGGATGGATGATTGTTTGGATGGATGGATGATTTTTAGACGGATGCACTAACGGATGAATAGGATGCAGCGTTGGATTTTTTGACAGTATGATCGAATTTGATTGGTCAAAACCAAAAAAAGTGATCAAAAAGCGAAAGAAAGGTGCTCGTTTAGCTCAGGTTAAAGATTATATTTTATTAATAAACAATTTGTGGGCTACTCTATGGAGCATAATGCCAAATTGTATGGACAGTTTTCAAAAAGAGAAAAAGGAGAGAGCGAAAAAACCTGACAGAAAACAGACAACAGGAAAAAAAGTAGAAGAGAAAAGAAACAGAGACAGAAAGAGTATTGTATTGATGCATGATTCCAAAGGCATGACCAACGGCTGGGAACTTTGATAATCACTTACCACCGTGGCAGCGCAGAGGAAAGGCATGACAAAAATAGTTCGTCTATGACGAGACCAGAGGAGGGAGCCAACGATCACCAGGATCTTGATCAGGGCGGATATTTGCAAGAGGATGTACAAGTACATCAATTGCATACAGTAACTGAAGCAAAGCAGACCAAAAGGAGGAGGACCAGAGGAAGCCTTAGTTGGCAGTTGATTCAGAGCATAGTCCAGACGATGAACACCAGCAGGAGCAATAGGTAGTGCATCCCATAATGCTGGGTCAAGCGCCTGACATGACAAAAAGTGTTCACGAGAACAAAAGCACCAGAGAGACAAGGACATTCTTCACGCATGTTTGCAAAGCGACCAAGACGCCAACGCACCAAGCGACTACGAGAAGTACGAAGCATGGGCAGGTAAAGGATAGGATCCGGCTTAGACGTACAAGGACGACAAGCACGGAGAAGGACGGAACGACCACGAGCCGCATGTCGCACCATTTGGCGGTCAAATTGGCTCTGCCATTGTCGTCTAAAGTGAGTGCGAAGTTCAGCATTAGAGACAGGCTGTGGGTCCGGTAGTGAACGGTACAAGACATTCTGTTGAAGAAGCTTGACCAGGCGAGGGTACCGTAGTTGATCACACAAAAGCACTATCAAGCAGTCATCAGGGAGGTATTGCACACGCAAAGCGAATTTGGTGACAAGGATGTTGTACCTATGATTCATGGCAGGAAGACAGGTGAGGTGTTTTGCAACTTGAAACCAAGAGCCACCAACAAACATACGGACCAGGCGATTCTGCAGATCATCTAGGTGTGTCATGTCTGCCGAAGCAAGACGGGATATAGCCAAACCATACTCTATCTTGGGACGAATAAAGCAGGCATACAGCCGAGAGGACAAAAGAAGGGAGAAACCATTGCGGTGAACACCGACAGAGGTTAGCAGAGCCATGGTCTTGATGGCCTTAGCAGATCTCAAAGAGATGATGCCAGGTCCATGGATGCCTTTTTCTCGAAAGGGTACACCAAGATAGATGAACTCGTCCACGAGGGGCAGAGATTCGCCATACAATGTCAATCGAGGGCCATCACAAGGTGAGTTTAGAACTGCACACTTGGCCGGACTCCAACGATATCCAAGGGAGCAAGAATGCTCAGCAGCAAGGTTCAACATATGCTGGACTTGACTACGAGAGCCGAAGATCGCAACATCATCCGCAAAAAGAAGACAATTCAGAGGAATTGCATCAGACATGTTGTGAACATATATGAATTCATATGCATAGATCAATAAATGATGATCATGGCAAAAGACCAGATCACATCTATGGCAATTGCAATGGATCTATAGTCACTGACATTCACTCATTCTACTAGAAGTACTACATCATCCTCATAGACAGAGATTATGAACCTATTGACTCTGTTATTATTAATGGCCCTTATAAAGTGACAGTTAGAGCTGACAAATACATTGGCATTGGCATTTGACAAATATGTAATAGTTTATTCAAGTTCAGGTCAGATCATGTACTATTGGCTGAGCTGACAACTTCCTCTAAAGGCATTTCTCTTAATTGCTCCTGATCTAACAAATCAATCCGTAGTCAAGAAGCTAACCCAAAACAATATTTTGACCGAGAAGAAAAAGTATAAATACCTTGACATTTTATAGCAATTGAAAGAAAACATTTTCTTGGAGAAATAAAAACCTATACAAGTTCTAACGGACTTTCTCTGTGTTCTTACCTTTTCTCTTATTGAATATCTACTCTCTCTTCATCTCACAACATTTTTTTCCGTTAATTGCTTGGTAAATCCTACAAGATGAACAACTCTGGTAACTCTGGTAACTCTGGTAACTCTGGTAACTTTGAAAACATTACCAACCTTGATGTCTCCTCTTTGACTATTGGACCTTCTGCTGGAACATTGACTGATGCCCAGATGGATGAGTCGATTGATCAAATACTTAGTGAAGCATCAACTGTTAGCTCGGCTGCAAGTCCTGGCCAAGACTACAGAATGGTAGAAGAAAA